>NC_141536.1:35624998-35922498 GCF_021556685.1 Rattus norvegicus | reverse complement strand
AGCTTTGATTATGGACTCATAGTGTTTTGCTATATATTATACAACGGTTATACGTTGAACAATTATACAATGAGGCTGGCTGTCAGGTAAAACTGTTCCTATTTCAAATCGGGAGTTATATCATATTTCTTGGCTGTTTCACAAAAGGAGTAAAGGCTGACTGCTTTGAACAACGCTGAGAACTGCTGACTTGGTGTCTAAAATATGTACGGATTTATGCAAGACATGCACAGATTACAATTTCCTGAATGCAAAATTTCCACTTAACCTAATAGCTTGGAAAATTCCTTTTTGTTTCTGCTGTGTTTCGTTCTGGTTTAAGACTGCATCGTTCTATATCCAAGGGCTGTCCTCTTTTTGACACCCCTTCCCCAAATGCGGTTTTGCTGTTAATGTGAATTCTGCGTTTGAAAGTGTCTTCCTTCTTTCCCCAGAGCCTTTATCGCCAGGCCATGGAAGAAGCTAAGAAGGAAGGCTATGACTTGAGAAGCGATGCCATTCCCATCGTGGCTGCCAAGGCTTCCCGGGACATTGCTAGTGATGTAAGAGCTGACTTTGGAACCAGTCGGGCCAGCCACTGGCTCAGGGACTCACATCTCTGTAATACTCTAGGAAGTCATAGAAGTCCTTTGAAGTCCTTACCACCCCCCACTCAGTAGACATGGGGTAGTGGGTAACTCACTCGTGATCCCAGACTCCTGGTCTGCTTGCACTGTGCGCCTTTGATCTTGGCTTTTTTATTATTGTTAAATAGAGCAGATGCCTCACAGTGTAGAGCCACTCTTGGAATCCCAGGATACCCTCAAGGCAATGAAGCCAGAAAGGAAATAGGTTTATCTGAGTTTGCCCACACATAAGAAGGGTGAAAGATACCCAAAGTCTAATGATCCCTTTGTTCTGAGGTTTAAAAAAAATCATTATTTCTGCACTCTAAAGGTGAAGATAACAGATTCCTAGACGTGATTAACGTAACTCAAAAGGTAATCTTTTCAAGCATTTTAGTTATGGTCCGAAAAGGTGAAACTGACCACAGTTAACTGTGGTGTTTGATTCCGTAGTGCTCAGCACTTCCCTACTGGAGGGCAAAATGTCTCTGTAACTTTCACGTTTTATGAAACCCAAGCTGCACACCTAACTACTGAGTAACAGAAACTGTCCATTTCAAAACTATATGTCTTGGGTTCCGTGACACTCCTGCAGCCTTCTCTGTAGCTTGAGTGACATTTGCGTTACCTTTCCAAGAGAGACACCCCGGAGCCGTATAGGCACATGGGCAGAGGTGCTCTCTAGCAGGCTGCCAGGTAGGACCTGTCGGGCACGGGGTTAGCTCGTGGGCATGGCTACACAGTTAACTTTGGGGTTCACTTTGGCTCAATTATTGCCACCGTTTGATAATCCAAACTTGTAGAAGGAACAGTGGGGTTCTTCTTGCCCAGAGCATCTTGCTGGAAGAAACTCATTGCCCTGTGATTTCACAGAAGGCATTCCCTTGGGAGCGGCAGGCTGTGGTCCTCTCCATCACCTCCATCTTCCTTATGCTCTGGGCTGTGTCTTTTTCAGTACAAATACAAAGAAGCCTATCGGAAGCAGTTGGGTCACCACATTGGTGCCAGAGCCGTACACGATGATCCCAAGATGATGTGGTCCCTCCACATTGCCAAAGTACAGAGTGACCGTGAGTATAAGAAAGAATTTGAGAAGTACAAGACACGGTACAGCAGCCCGGTGGACATGCTTGGTATTGTTCTGGCCAAGAAATGCCAAACCTTGGTCAGTGATGTGGACTACAAACACCTACTGCATGAATGGACCTGCCTCCCAGACCAGAATGATGTCATACAGGCCCGGAAAGCATATGACCTCCAGAGTGATGTGAGTATCCCTGGTGCAGGACAAGAGCATGTCAGAGACAAATCTGTGAGATTCTGATTAGAGACAAGGGCCTAGGATCTATATGTCCCTAGAGGTATGCAATGGATATCTGAAAGGAGTTTCTCGTTGGAAACCCCTCCAAAAGTTATGTGGGAGACAGGAAATAAGTACTATCGACATTACACAGAAACGAGCTCCCTGGTGATTCAGGCTTCATTTGCCTGAATCAGCTAAAGCTTACTCCTCAAAATAACATTGCTAACCCAGCCACGGTGACTCATGCCTGTAATCCCAGAACCTTGGAAGTGGAGGCAGGAAGGTCAGGAGTTCAAGGGCAGTCTTAGGTATGCAGTAAGTTTTCAAGTCCAGCCTGAGCTACAAGATTCTGTCTAAGAGAGAAGGCAGAAGTGAGAGGGGGAGGGGAAGGAAGGAAGGAAGGAGTTAAGGAAGGAAGGAAGGAAGGAAGGGAAGAAGAGAAAGAGAAAAGGAAGTATCATTGGTGAGTTTTTACCCAGCAAAACAGAAGTGAAAAGAGAGGGTGAACCCATGTTGACAGAGGGCAACAGAGATAAGAATAAAAGTACACTGTTTTATATTACTTTACTAACTGTTTATACTTTAAATTTATAGAAAAATATGACAACATTCTTGCTTTCTCAAGAATCTCATATTAATAGTTACCTTATACTAATAGCTTATCCTCTCAGGAATAAACTAGATAAATCCCTGATAATCTTTACATCGGTACGTTTCCTTTACTCATTTGACAGTTTGTGATTTTTAGAGATGGGAATTAAGGCAAAGGCTTTTATGATCTCCATACTTCATGCCATTGGTCTGCTCACATGGTTTTATTCGAAATAATTACAACACATTTTCCAGGGCTTTAAGAGCACTGGTCCTCTGTGAAAGATCTTGTAAAATTCTTAAGGACAGAACATTGTCCTCTTTATAAAAAGGGGGGGGTCAAGAAAAAGTCTTCAGGGGACTCAACAGAGCGTTAGTCAGGGAACAGGCGTCTGAGTATGCTGGCAGCTTTCTCTACCAGCAGAAACATACTTCCTTTTTCATTGATTAATTTTAAAGTTTTTTTGGTATATGTATATGTTAAGCATATTTCTACCTATACTCGCCTACCTTCTGTATTCTGCTTCTTGAGTTCGATGCGCTTTGGGATGAATCAGTAGGAGAGTTAATATATCGTTCTTACCCGTTCCTCTTCAGAATCTGTATAAGGCAGACCTTGAATGGATGAAAGGCATTGGCTGGGTTCCCATTGGCTCCTTGGAAGTTGTCAAAGCCAAGAGGGCCACAGAGATACTGAGCGACAACATCTACCGCCAGCGTCCGGACGCACTGAAGTTCACCAGTATAACTGACTCGCTGGAGCAGGTGCTGGCAAAGAACAATGCAATAAACATGAACAAGGTGAGACTTGCCGTTCGCCATGAACCATCAAGGGTGGCCGCAGCACAAGTCAAAGACTCTGGCATGCTCTTGTGCCTCGAAGATTATTTTAAGGCTAATTACACCTTTTAAATGATTTTTACTTAGCATATTAAATGTGTTTTGGTAGCCCCCCTCATCTCTTCTTGCCCCACAGCCCTTCGTGTGTTATTCCCCCCACTCTCTCTTCTGCTTTTGTGTGTCGTGTTTTCCTTCTTCTTCCCATCACTTCCTCCACACTTTTCAGCCTTTCGTGGCCTTCTCTCCAGTGTTTGAAGGCTTTGCCTACATTTACACCCATCGATATTCTCTATTGCACTTTATTTTTTATTTACTTACTCACAGTGTATGTGTTTGTATATACATGCATAGCATGAGGTGGTCATAGACAACCTGTGGGACTCAGTTATCTCCCTTTATCATGCGAGCCCCTGGAATCAAGCTCAGGTTGTAGGGTTGGCAGCAATCACCCCTACCCAACTCCTTCTGAGTTTAGAATACCTTTCTTAATCTTTTTCTACTGAAATATATGCATTATTAGGTGATACTTCAAAATACTAAACTCTTGTTTAAAATACTATGAAAAAGAGGAATAATATTGATAGAGAAATATTTTAGAGGAGGCCAGAAGAAGTTGGAGGGAGGATTTGATCAAGATACATTGTATGCTGTTATTATCGCTATGATGAAATACCATGATCAAAGCAACTTGGGGAGGAAAATGTTTATATAACTTAGACTTCCATATCATTGTTCATCATTGAAGGAAGTCAGGACAGGAACTCAAACAGGGCAGGAACCTGGAGGCAGGAACCAATGCAGAGGCTATGGAGGGCTGCGGTTACTGGCTTACTCCCCTTGGCTTGCTCAGCCTACTTTCTTATAGAACCCAGGACCATCTGACTTGGGATGGCACCGCCCACAATGTGCCATCAATCTCCTCCATCAATCACTAATTAAGAAAATACTTGCCTGAAGCTTGGTCAGCAAATTATCAATTGATGTTCCTTCCTCTCAAATGACTCTAGCCTGTGTCAAATTGATGTAAAACAGGTCAGCACATACACACTTTCATTTTCAAAAAATCCATTCAAAATATTACTTAAAATACAAACATATTATATACAAAACCTGGCATGACGGTCTGTCCTTGTAATCTCAGTATTAGGGATGTAGAGACAGGAGGATCCAGAGTTCAGGGTTGTATGTAATGGACTTGAAGCTAGGAAACAACAAATCCTATGAGAAAATAATTCTTTCTCGGACAGATCATACATTGCAGAACTGTTGAATTCCATAGTTAAATATTTATTTATAAATTTTAGTAAGCAACATAGGAATGTAGCTTTGATAAATTCAGTTCTGCTTTGTATCAAAGAGATCACAATTTCTGTGGACACCAAAATCATTTCTCTCCCTTTCTTTCATAGCGCTTGTACACTGAAGCCTGGGACAACGACAAGAAAACCATTCATGTCATGCCGGACACACCAGAAATCATGCTGGCCAAACTCAACAGGATAAACTACAGCGACGTGAGTGTCCAGAGAGGGGAAATGACGGGCCCTAATGCTTCCCTTAGTTAAATGCGTTAACTACTTTATTACTTATCCTATACGTGACGTTGTTGGCAAAAGAAACAGTTCATCCTTGATTTAATCTTGAGCTATGTGGTGGGTCCACAAAGAAGCCCAGCCCTCAGTTATCAGTCAGGAAGTGGAGTGCTTATGGGGAAATAGTCTACCAGGGCCACTCCTCTCAAACCTTCTCTTGGGTCAGCCATGGGTACAAGGTCTATGTAGTCAGCTGCTACAAGTGTGGTCCTGCATCTGTAGATTTGTCCCTGGTTTAAAGATACGCAAAAACACTTTACCTCTTCTGAAAGTGTATTGTGTTTTTTTATTGTTAACATTCCCTGAATCATATGTAACAACTTACATAGATTTATGTTGTATTATGTTTCATAAATAACTGGGAGATGATTTAAAAATATATAGGATGGTCAGGTAAGGTAGGTCATGTCTATAAATCCTAGCATGCAGAAGGAAAGCTGGGGCAGGAGGACCATGAGTTTGAGCATACTCTGGGCTACATAACAAGGTCTGGGAAGACCTGAGCTTTTTTAAGACTTGAAAATGGAGAGCTATACTGAGAGGTGTGCTTAGATGCCTACCCTCATTCATATAAGGGACTTGGATGTCAAAGGACTTCGTGTGGGACAAGAGCTCTTAGAACAAACCCTTTTCAGGCACTGAGGTAAAACCATTTTCAGTGAGTTACTATCCTCTTTCTCTGGTTTTCATTTGGTATTACTGCAGGTGTTTATCTGGACCAATATTTTTATAATGGCAATGACTCCAAATCAACCATGTTCCGCTATAGTAGCCCACATGCACTGGGTTTTCCAAAAAAAAAAAAAAAAACCCAAATATATTCCATTTTAAAAACACTCTTCTTATTCCTTCTTATTTCATATCAAGAGAGCATTTTTAATATCCTGAGGTACTAGTAAGTGCTGGAATTTTTGTATGTGCTCCTTTGGGAAAATAAAATTTCTGCAACCAAATGTCAATCTACTTCCAAACATTTTTTTTAGATTTCCCAGTCAGGCAAGCCTGACTTTTCATACACATGCCTGCGGATCTGTGGGCTGTGAAACATGCTGTGGTAGCTATGAAGCTACCAGAACATTTAGGTGATTCATTTCAGTCATTGAAATGAGGACAGAAAACAAAAATGAACAGACAGCAGCTTCATTTCTTCGGGAGTGGTGACTAAGGGCTCTTTCCACAGAAACTCTACAAACTGTCTCTGGAAGAGGCCAGGAGGCAAGGCTACGATTTGCGTGTGGACGCCATTCCCATCCGATCAGCCAAGGCATCAAGAGAGATTGCTAGTGATGTAAGTTGGTTGTTTTAAAGGACACATTTCATTCTGTAAAACTGTTGTAGGCTGGAAGCTTTCAGAGTGTTTCTTGCTAGAACTTGCTTATGTTTCCAAGTTTCATCTTTCTTGGCTGGCTCCCCTCCAACACAAAGTTAAAGGTCAGAAGGGGTGGGGTTGTGAGAGAACTGACCCCTGCCCATTATGCCTGTCAGTAAGATAAGAACCATCCGTTGTTTAAAGACCTACTGGTTTGTTTCCTCTTGTTTTCTGGTACCGGGGATGGAACCCAGGGTCTTGCTCATACTGGGTGATGAGTGCCACCAAGCTGTGTCCTGGTCCTTTTATTTTTGAACTTCAGAAATTGAGCAATAGATAATCCAGATCTGACATTACTGGCAAATGAATCAATGTGGGTATAGTCTTTTTCCTGTGGCATCCACGTATTTACTGTAACAGGAAAGAAAGAAGTCACCAGTGGAGGCCTTGGTAGATGGTGGGCATGGTTTAGAGTCTGTCCATCCTGTGTAACTCTCAGTGAACTCTTGTAAGAAACCCCTAATGATAGTGGACAGACCGTGAAGCAAGTGGGCCTTCTTCTCAGTATTCATTTACCTCTTCTCTCCCTGTCTGTGCACAATAAACACCTTCAGGGAGAGTCTGTGTTCTGTGTATCCTTGAAATACAAACTCTTCCCCTATACCCATCCCAGACCATAAACCCTTCAATCATCACCATGTTCTCAGCTGCTGAGCTCTCTCTGACTCTCGTGGTAAAGTGGGTCATGGCACGTTGCTTTTTACCTTTAAGAGTAGATAGATTCTAAACCCCAAGGCATGACTTTCCTGGCAAAACGTCAGTGATGTTGACAGGCTAATAAGGAGAATAATTCCTTGACACATAATCTCTACCTAAGTGTTATGCATGTACTTGACCAAGAATCCATTCCATGGTCTAACAACAAGAGAGATATTCTAAACTAATCATAATGTTAATGGTTTAAAAAACCTATATCTCTACTTGTTAAGGAATCCAGTATACACTGGGTAGTGTAGTTTAGAGAAATGAGGAGAACAAAAGGCAAGAATCCCTGCAGTCCAGGCTCTGCCCTGCTACAAACATGGACCATGGCCATCTGGATCCTGTTTTATAAACAGGGTGGGTACTGTCCATCTTCGTGCTGCTTGATAATAGTGGGGGAAATACACAGAAGTAGTATGTGTTCTTTTTGTCAGATTGGCATACCTTTTCTTTCTTCAGTACAAGTATAAGGAAGGCTACCGCAAACAGCTGGGCCACCACATTGGGGCCCGGAACATCAAAGATGACCCCAAGATGATGTGGTCCATACACGTGGCCAAGATCCAGAGTGACAGGGAGTACAAGAAAGACTTTGAGAAGTGGAAGACCAAGTACAGCAGCCCAGTGGACATGCTGGGGGTGGTGCTGGCCAAGAAGTGCCAGATCCTTGTAAGCGACATAGACTATAAGCATCCTCTCCACGAGTGGACATGCCTGCCTGACCAGAACGATGTCATTCAGGCACGGAAAGCCTATGATCTCCAGAGCGATGTGAGTGTGTCTAATGTTCTTCAGCCATATGTTCTAATAGTTTAGTGGGGGATATTAAATTATCAGTGTTATAGAATCTTTGGGAAGTCTAATAAAACCCATGAACCATTCTCAAAGCAATGTCATAAAAATTGTAAAATAAGCATTGGGCTCAAAGGAAACCAATCATATTGAGAATGATTATGAAAATATGTGAGGAGCATAAATATTTTAAATGATTTACTTATTTTTATTTTTGTGCACTGGTGTTTTACCTGAGTAAGGCTGTTGGATCCCGTGGAACTAGAGAGACAGATAATTGTGAGCTGCCATGTGGGTGCTGGGAATTGAACTCCAGCCAGGGCTTTCTTTGGAAGAACAACCAGTGCTCATAGTTGTTGAACCATTTCTCCAGAGCCCTGAGCATAAATATTTTAAGAAATATGCAACAGCTACAATAATACAGTAGTGTCTATGACATCTGTTGCTTACCAGGACACATGTATTATTGATACTATTTTAATCTGCTGTGCATACCTTCACTTGCACGATGCTATGTTTCAGTTAGATGCTAGTAAAAACGTGGCTGTTAGACTTAGTTCTGCTCAGTGGTGTCAGGTTAAGAATTCCTGATCTAAATCAAACTGGTTTTCCAAGCAGATTGATTATATGATCCTTGTACTGATACCCTTTTTTAATATGAAGCATCAGTATTAATTTGTGAATGAACATTGAGGAATGCGTCATGCAGGTTTTGGCCAATTTTCTAGGAAAATGAAACATTATAATGACCTAAAACTAAGAGAGATACTTCTGTTGCCAACAGTAGGCAACCTGTGGCCTCTCAGACACCCCCTTATTGGTATAGTCAATTCTTGCCTTGACTAGACTCTTTGATTAAATAATTGCTTTTGAAATAAAAGTAATGATTTAAAAAAAATGCTCTTCAAAAACCATAAAATGGCTTCCCTTCCTTGTAAGAAAAGTTCTCCTGTAGCTTACTATTTGAATTAATTCAAAGAATAAAATGAATTCTAAAACAAGTACAAAGACTCAGACTAAATACAAGGAAAATACGACTCAGAAGCATGGACATAAAATGCATATGAAAACACAACTTTTATTTGCACAAAGAAATATATTTATTCATGAACCTTTCCGTGAAGGCCACTGCTGAACAAGATAGGAGCCCACTGTGTTTGAAGAGGATTATTCCCACACAGGGAAGAGTGGGCATCACATGAGACAGCAAGTGCCTCACTCTAGAAGTCAGATAGTGATTTCCTCGATGTAGTTTTTTTACCACTGAAATCAAATGTTGAACGAGGCCTTGTGGCCCTTAGAATAACAGCACATATCAGCCAACTTCAGGGACAAGGATCTAAACCATTTTTAGCGAAGATGGGTCTTCCTAAAGTTGCACACACTGTGACTTAGTAGTATGTGTTGCATCAAAGACTCCAGGGTGACTAGGCAACGTCTGAGTGGTTGACGCTTTCATTGCAGGCTGTGTACAAGGCTGATCTTGAGTGGCTGAGAGGCATTGGCTGGGTTCCCATTGGCTCTGTAGAGGTCGAGAAGGTGAAGAGAGCAGGGGAAATCCTGAGTGACAGGAAATATCGCCAGCCTGCAGACCAGCTCAAGTTCACCTGTATTACAGACACCCCTGAAATCGTCCTGGCAAAGAATAATGCCATCACCATGAGCAAGGTGAGTCCCTAGAGGTTTTTCTGCCACCCGAGCCAGGCCACCCAGGGACTTGGCCTGTGGTGTTGGAAACGGCCTGATGAGTCAGGGGGCAACAGTCAGGAAAGGGTCCGCTTCCTCAGCCTCCTGCAGAATGACTGCAGGAATTCTTGCTAGCTCTCTATGCTTTGCTCCAACTATACCCTCTAACCATGTATACATGTGGAGTCTGAAGTGATCTCCTACACCAACGCGCCTGCCCTCTGACCTGCCCCTGCGTGGACCACTGGCACGGCTGGAGCAGACAGAGGCCTCTGGTTCTCTTGGTCCGTGTTCCATGCAACAGCTTAGTTGCCTTTTGCTCTGTTGACTTAGGCTGTGAAAATGCACTTTTGAAACTGAGTTGTCATTGTTGCTTGCAGTATCAGGACACAAAAGTCCCATCTGTCTCTTTATCCTTTATCAAACCAGTGGGTACATTAACATTTCATTGAATTGAACTTATGTGAATTCTCCTAACTCTGCCGAGATGTCTTTCAGTCATTCTGGAAGTGAAAGAGTTAATAGAATAAAACTCTAGAAACTAACCATACCCATCTAGGACAACCACAAAGAAGAATACACACACACACACACACACACACAGAGAGAGAGAGAGAGAGAGAGAGAGAGAGTGTGTCAAACAGACACACAGACAATCTACTATCACCCAAGGCAATTTACATACCATAATATCTTAAGAACCACCAAAAGATATCGTCATTCACTTTTAAATGGGCACGTGAAGAGCACACACCCTTCTCAAGAGTCCTCAGCTTATAGTAAGTCAGGTCGAGCCTCATCCTGCGGCTGATTTCTCTGTGTTTGATCTGTGCTGTTTTGAAGATGTGTAACCCAATGCCCCTCCAGAGATTTTGAGGAAGATCAGGGTTTCACTGGGTGAAACCGATTCATAGCTAGACCACTGTATTGGTTTATGAGAGCTCTAGGGTCATGTTTCCATGTTAACATGTTTTACTGATTGCTACCTAACCAGGCTTTATTTGTAGTAAATTTGGTGACTGTAATGTTACTGGCTTCTACAGAAGGTTTTATTTTTCTTTCTCCACAGCATTTATACACAGAGGCTTGGGATGCTGACAAAGCCTCCATCCATGTCATGCCAGACACCCCTGAAATCCTGCTGGCCAAGAGCAATTCTGCCAATATCAGCCAAGTAAGAGATGCCCTTGGGTGTTGCTTAAGCCTTCATAGAAACCGTTAAAGTAAATTTTCACCTTACTAGTGTCTTCTCTGAGAGTGGCCTACTGGGTTTCTAAACTCCATTTGCTGTTGTATTTTCCTTTCTACCTAGAAACTATATACCAAGGGGTGGGACGAATCAAAGATGAAGGACTATGACCTGAGAGAGGATGCTATTTCCATCAAAAGTGCCAAGGCCTCCAGGGACATTGCCAGTGATGTGAGTTCCTTCCCTTAAGATTCTGTGCTTTCCGTAGTGCTGAGAATCCAATAGTCTGGCTAGTGGACCACTTTGTAATTGCTATGTGCCTTTCCCCGGACCTTGCCCCTGGTTTTTGCAGAGAGTACGTTTTGGAATTGAATTGGCTGCAAGGAAAGTTCTCAACAATGAGAATGTATCAATCGTTACAGTCTCTTAAATTTAATTTATTCTATATCGTGCGTGTGTTCCTGTATGTATATCCATGCAACATGTGAATATTGTATTCAAGGAGCCCTGAAGAGGGCTGCAGATCCCCCTAGTGAGTCGGCATGTAGGTACTGGGAATAACACCTTGTCTTCTGGAAGAACAACCAATACTCTTAACCACTGAGCCATCTCTTCAGCCCTGTTATTTTCACGATAGCATAAAAATGTAAACATCGTACTGGACTGCCAGGAAGCTAAGGTTTGAAATTCTTGTACATTTCGTGTGACTTAAACCTGTTTTTTTTTTTTCTGAACCTGTTTCTGGCATTTTAGTACAAATATAAGGAAGCCTATGAAAAACAGAAGGGCCACCACATTGGAGCCCAGTGTGTTGAAGACGATCCCAGGATTGTGTGCGCCATGCATGCAGGGAAGATTCACAGTGACAGGGAGTACAAGAAGGAATTCCAGAAATGGAAGACCAAGTTCAGCAGCCCGGTGGACATGCTCGGCTTGGTGCTGGCCAGGAAGTGCCAGACTCTGGTCAGCGACATTGACTACAGGAACTACCTTCATAACTGGACTTGCCTGCCTGACCAGAACGACATTATTCAAGCAAAGAAGGCCTATGAACTGCAGAGTGATGTATGTAACATTCACTGGGGAAAAGGGATGAAGGACGTGGGACTCTTTGTTCGTTGTTCAACCAGGACCGCTGAGTATAGATGGGTGGCCTATGTACAACCCAGGGAAGAATCATTCACACTGTTAATACCTAGATGCAAAGCCTTACTGTGGTCATATCTTTTATTTCCAAACAATTTTTTCATGTCATTTGTAATTTCTAGCAAATCAACCAGATATAGCAAATCTGAACACTAGAGAATAATTATCACCAGTTCCAAAACACTAAACACTATATGAGTCATTTATCACAGGATTAAAATGGAAAGAGATTCAACATAAGTTCCCTTTAAATCTTTTCAATTACATAATTGTTTTAAACTTTCAAATAATTATATTGTGGCATTCATAAATACTATTAATATAGAAAGTAGAAATAACTATGCTTTTGCAAGTGACTTTTGTCGTCGGTATTAAAACCCCTGAATCCTGTAAGAACAAAGTTCTTCCTTGTGAAGAACCAACATTCTCCTTGCTTCCCGCCTCTTTCCTCAAACCCTTGGGTCTTCAGCCAGCGGAGGGGGGTGTGTCTAACATTCAGAACACTTTGCTCTGACATCTTGGCAGAGTGTGTACAAAGCAGATCTGGAGTGGCTGCGTGGCATTGGCTGGATACCAGAAGGCTCCGTGGAAATGACCAGAGTGAAGGGCGCCCAAGACCTTGTGAATGAGAGATTGTATAGGACACGGCCAGAAGCCTTGAAGTTCACCTCCATTGTGGACACTCCAGAAGTTGTCCTGGCAAAAGCCAATTCTCTGCAAATGAGTGAGGTAAGAGCCGTCCAACTACTGAGCTTCCGTGTTTCTGAACACAGTGTTCAGATGATGGTAGAGAAAGCTGAGGAAACAGACTGTTCTCTTCAAAGAACTCCACTGAGCCAAGCAACCAGAGCTTCCAGGGACTAAGCCACTACCCAAAGACTATACATGGACTGACCCTGGGCTCCAACCTCATAGGTAGCAATGAACAGCCTAGTAAGAGCACCAGTGGCAGGGGAAGCCCTTGGTCCTGCCAAGACTGAACACCCAGTGAACGTGATTGTTGGGGGGAGGGCAGTAATGGGGGGAGGATGGGGAGGGAAACACCCGTATAGAAGGGGGGAGGGGTTAGGGGAATGTTGGCCTAGAAACTGGGAAAGGGAATAACAATTGAAATGTAAATAAGAAATACTCAAGTTGGGGTTGGGGATTTAGCTCAGTGGTAGAGCGCTTGCCTAGGAAGTGCAAGGCCCTGGGTTCGGTCCCCAGCTCCGAAAAAAAGAAAAGAAAAATAAATAAATAAATAAATAAATAAATAAATAAATAAATAAATAAAAAAGAACTCCATTGAGGGTGCAAGTCTGAGGCTCTCTTAACTAGCTTAATGCAGTCACATTGAAAGTAGAACTCGATGGGGGAACAGGTCTTTCCCTTCTCAAGGGGACTTTAAAGCACTTAACTGAAAGATCTCACTCCATAGCTATTCAAGGAATTAAGTATTTAACTCTTATTAGTACTAAAATGTAGGACACGATACTATGTAATCGTGTAGTGTTGCATGAGTCAAGATTTCCCAGAGAAACAGGTCCAGAGGGATCTATCTACAAATGTATGTGTAGAAAAAAGAGATTCAAACTTTAAGAAAATGGCTCTACGCAGGCTGGCAATTCCAGAATCTGCAAGACAGATTAGCGGGATGGAGACCCAGGGAAGAATGACTGCTCGATGCCATGGGTGGTCTGCTGACAGAGTTCTTCTCCATGTGGGGAGTTAGAGTATTACAGCCTTCAACCGATGGATGAGGCCCGTCCACATGATGGGGAGCATTTTGTGTTATTTGAAGTCTACTGAATAATGTCAGGCTCTATGTCTGAGTACCACTGCTTATTTGAATTAAAGGATCAAATCAGCCATTATAAGTACAGATGGAAACATTTGATTTTTAAATAAAATTGTTGCCAAGGCTTAAGGTTTCCGATATCCATTCTCTGCTGCTGAGTTAAAGGGCTGTTTCCTTTTGGTCCACAGAGGCTGTACCAGGAAGCCTGGAATAAAGATAAAACCAACATCAGCATTCCCTTGGACACTCCAGCGATGCTGCAGGCCCAGATCAATGCCTTGCAGATTAGCAACGTAAGAGAAAGAAGCATGGAGTGCAAAAGCCTTTATCTCCTAGATAATTAGTAATGCCCATGGATTTTACTGCTATATTTTCCCCTTAGCGTCCCTAGAAAGAAGTTCTGTCTTTTGAGAGGTTAGCATAACTGCATGGCTGAGTGCCTAGACTATAGATGCTCTTTCTCTACAGCCTTGCCACCATCTTCCCATAGCCAGTGTCCGTGTCTTAATACTTAAATCCTAGTCAAGCACCCCGTGTTCAACAGCATCTACTGTCATCTCAGGCATTCTGGTAACATCTTTTTGTTTGACATCCCAAAGTCAAGTAATAGACAAGGGGAATTTTTGATCGTATTCAAAGAGCAAGAGATAATATTACATTCCCTCATCAAAAAAACTCCTGAGCTTTGGGCAGTGGTGGCGCACAGCTTTAATCCTAGTTGTGGGGAGGCAGACGCAGATGGTTTGGTCTTTGTGAGGATGGTGTGGTCTCCAGAGTGAGTCCTGGGAGAGCCCGGGCTACACAAAGAAACCCTGACTCAAAAAGAACAAGGGGGCAGTGAAGAGGAGAAAAGTCTAAGTTAAAGGGCAAAGGGGCAAAATGAAAGGAAAACCCCCGATGGGTCTTCCTGGACCTTAATAGAGCATCCCTGGCTTCGCCGTTCGTTCTGACATCTCCGTACATTTGGGCAGGGAGATAGCGTCAAAAACACATCAGGTTGACGACAGTAGGTGCTCAGCCATTGATACCGCTCGATGCTCAGCTTTAAGTCTTACATCAGAGGTTCCCTCTACTGCAAAGTAAACACCCAACCTCAAAGGACCCCAGAGACGAATGTCTTTCTTACACCACCATTACATCATGGTCACGATGTCTGGTATGTCTGATAGGAGTCTGTCTTTATTTCCTAAACAAACCTGTGTTCTGGCTCACTAGAAACTCTACCAAAAAGACTGGGATGAAGCCAAGCAGAAAGGCTACGACTTAAGAGCAGACGCCATTGAAATCAAGCACGCCAAAGCCTCCAGGGAGATCGCCAGTGAGGTAACTTCCTTCTCTTGGCTTTGGGGTTTTCTCCTCTGGAAAACAAAGACTTTTTTTTTCAAGAGTCTCGTTCTCTTATCATAATCCATGCAAACAATCACATTTTATCTTGGGCTGCAGGCATTCTTTACTTGAAACATTAATGGGAATAAAAATGTTACAGTTAAAATAAGTATGGTGGACATAATTTCTGCCTTGATTTTTCAACAAGGAAACATCATAAAAATACTTTTACAATTTTTGGATGAAAACTCAGGAACCAATACGATATCATTTTATCCCCCAAAATATTTCTGGCATTCTTCACAGTATAAATGAAGATCATGCCTTACACCCCTTAAGACTTGAAATCATATTTTATATCAAGTATTTTATGCTAGAGGCTTCTGCGTAACGTCTCAGTGATATTTTCAAGTTTGCTTCTCGCTAATTTAAAATTTGCTCTCAGTAACACCATTATCCTCTAAACTGTCCCATGCTCCCAGCTCCAACTTTGAAACACTCCTTCCTTAAATCGGGCATGCAGGCATCTGTCTTTTAATCCCAGCACTAAGGAGGCAGAGGCAGGTAGATCTGAGTTCAAAGCCAGCCTGGTCTACAGAGTGAGTTCCAGGGCAGCCAGGGCTACGCAGAAAAACCCTGTCTCAAAAAAACAAACCAACCAACCAAAACAATGACAAAGTGCTCCTCCATCCTTCCTCTGGGCCCAGTCTTGGAGTTACCTGCACACACAGTCCTCCTCAGTGCTCAGTTTTACCTCTTAACCACCCACACCTTCATCCCCGTTTTCTCCCTTTGATCTGAATATTTCCAAGCTGTCTAAATACAAGAGAAAAAAAAAGGCACCATCTTCCTCCACGGCTTATCAGGTGAAAGCTCTTGTCCACAGACATCTCCCGCCACCAGTGATCTTGCTTTATTAAAAATGTGTGTTTCTTCCCATCTCTAAAACCATGCCAATGACTCTTCCCTACCTTCAGGTCCCTTCGGCACCCTGGGGGGTCTGTCTGACTGAACCCTCCCCTTGCCCAGCAACCTTATTACCCCCCTCTACTGTCTTTCTTTTGAATTATAGGATATTGGAGGATCCATCTCACAACAGCACTAGGAGACTTAACTGTGATTAAAATTGCCACTGTTTATTTTTGAACGTAAAAAAATTCACCACTTTGGTATAGAAAAACCTCACACATCTGAAGCTCTAATAGTAGGTCTGGCAAACAGTGTTTGCTCAGAAATGTTAGGTTTTTGCATTATTTTAATTCACCATAATGTTTTCTTCCTGATTCATTCATCTGCCTAAAATAGCCCTGGTTTCTTCTAAATCAAATACATAATGGCTTCCAGGGTGGAGCCAATTTGCATTAAGATTAAGATTCTGAAATCACTTAAAGAAAAATATAAAATACATTTTTGTCTTTTGCTCTGTTTCCCCCCCCCCCCACAATTTTAGTACAAATACAAAGAAGGTTACCGAAAGCAGCTAGGCCATCACGTGGGTTTCCGTAGCCTGCAGGATGACCCCAAGTTGGTATGGTCTATACACGCTGCTAAGATCCAGAGTGACAGAGAGTACAAGAAGGCCTATGAGAAGTCGAAAGGCATTTACAACACGCCCTTGGACATGATGTCAATCGTTCAAGCCAAGAAATGCCAAGTCCTGGTCAGCGACGTTGACTATCGCAATTACCTGCACCAGTGGACGTGCCTGCCGGATCAGAACGACGTGATCCAGGCTAAGAAAGCCTACGAGCTGCAGAGCGATGTGAGTGTGTGTTAGCCTCCGGGGAGATGGAATGTGTACGTTTAACTGTAGTATATGCTCCAGGGGCATCATTCGGGCAGCAATCTAAGACCCAAGGCATTCTGCTCAGCTCATGGTAATCATAGAAGCCATCCCAACATGAAGGATACTTGATGACGACAGGATCCTATTCACCAAGATTTAGGGGGGAAAATCAGTCTTACTCTGTGTAATTAAACAGAAAGTTTCAGTCCCCCAGTTCTGACCTTTGCGTGATCTGATATCCACATTACAGAAACAGATAAAAGCATATGGAAATATTAGTTTAACTCAAGTGACACATGTAGAAAATAATATGGAATTATTTCCTTACTATACATACATCTAAAGGGCTCCTTCCCTGGTATTCCTACAACTGTTATTCTCTGTGGCTCATGAAAGACACACTTCAAGTACTAAGCACAAAATCTCAACCTAATACAAAAATAAAAACTACATGCCAGTGTCATCTATGGTTCTAGCCATTGCTGTCTGTCATCCCACCGAGTGCCACTTGTGAGCTACGCTCTAGTTGCCACAGGAGGCTGTGAACTTCTCCTGAAGACAGGTGGCAGAGATATAACATGCAATGATTCAAGTTTAATCCAAATGATGTCTGGCCGACGTGAACAGGGCTTATGGTGGTCTTCCAAAGTCAAGTTCTCCTGGCTGACCTGCGTGTTTGCCACTGTGTGTTTCTCCCCTCCACACAGAATGTGTACAAGTCAGACCTGGAATGGATGAAGGGTATCGGATGGTTGACGGAGGGTTCTGTGGATGTGATGAGAGTGAAGAATGCTCAGAATCTTTTGAATGAAAGGTTGTATCGCATAAAGCCTGAGGCCTACAAGTTCACGAGCATCGTCGACACCCCAGAGGTGATCCTGGCGAAGACGAATGCCCTGCAAATCAGTGAGGTGAGCTGGTGTGGTGTTTCCAAGGCAGGTCTCAATCAAGGGGAGTTTGGTTTGCGAACCTCCAGTTGCCAGTAGGATCTGGGGCCCAGCTGAGTCCAGATGTTCACAGTCAGTTCAGCTGGGTCCAGATGTTCACAGTCAGTTCAGCTGAGTCCAGATGTTCACAGTCAGTTCAGCTGGGTCCAGATGTTCGCAGTCAGTTCAGCTGGGTCCAGATGTTCACAGTCAGTTCAGCTGGGTCCAGATGTTCGCAGTCAGTTCAGCTGGGTCCAGATGTTCACAGTCAGTTCAGCTGGGTCCAGATGTTCGCAGTCAGTTCAGCTGGGTCCAGATGTTCGCAGTCAGTTCAGCTGGGTCCAGATGTTCGCAGTCAGTTCAGCTGGGTCCAGATGTTCACAGTCAGTTCAGCTGGGTCCAGATGTTCGCAGTCAGTTCAGCTGGGTCCAGATGTTCACAGTCAGTTCAGCTGGGTCCAGATGTTCACAGTCAGTTCAGCTGGGTCCAGATGTTCACAGTCAGTTCAGCTGGGTCCAGATGTTCACAGTCAGTTCAGCTGGGTCCAGATGTTCACAGTCAGTTCAGCTGGGTCCAGATGTTCACAGTCAGTTCAGCTGGGTCCAGATGTTCACAGTCAGTTCAGCTGGGTCCAGATGTTCGCAGTCAGTTCAGCTGGGTCCAGATGTTCACAGTCAGTTCAGCTGGGTCCAGATGTTCACAGTCAGTTCAGCTGGGTCCAGATGTTCGCAGTCAGTTCAGCTGGGTCCAGATGTTCACAGTCAGTTCAAGACAGCTGGGTCCAGATTCTGACACACATTTTAATTGCATTTGAGGATGCAAACTGAAACACTGCTTAACACTTTAATCATAAAATTGTCACCGATTTGTGGCTGTTTAATCATGACATCGTCTGAGAAGTCCCAGGGCAGTGCCATCTTTAGACATCATGACAGATACTTTGTCTAAGAAAGCGAAGTCCTAATTAGTTCTGTATGTTATCAGAATTTCTATAGTATAGACTTCAGAGTCACGTAATTGCATGTGGTAATTGGACAAGTATCTCTATTACCATATTTAAATTTACATTGTATTATATATGAATTATTCATGAAGTTATTTGGTATTTGTAAATAAAAATACTGTATATATACATTTATATTATCCTCTATATGTATATATATGTATAATATAGAGGATAATATAAATGTATATATATGGAACAGCCAACAGTAACTCTTAATTTTAAATGGAATTCATGTGGTTAGTGACTTTCTAACCTGCCATACTTTTCACATTACCAGCCATTGTATCGTGATGCCTGGGACAAAGAGAAGGCCAACGTGAATGTGCCAGCTGACACCCCTGTGATGTTGCAGTCCAAACTGAATGCCATCCAGATTAGCAATGTAAGAGTCTCTAGGATTTGGTTCACAGAAGTCTGTCTCCCAAACTTTTCCTTCCTTTATATCCAACAAACGTTAGGCAGAAAGCACGGCCCTTTTATTTCTAGTTTTTAAGATCCTAGATGTCTGTATGTCTCTCTCCATTTTTTATAGGGTAGATATATGTTCTTGTTGAAAAGGCAATGGTTTCTCAAAACTAAAACAAAATATAACCTAAAGGTATTTGTGGTGTAATGCTTTCCCTTCCAGTGAACTATCGTTGTTTCTTTCTCCTTTAAATGCCAAGATATGTAAAGTTTTATGATTTTTATTTTATTATTTACTGTCTCCGAAATTTCTGTCATAAGAAAATTATTGGAGATTCCTTTGAATCTTTCATTTTCCATTGAAAATGCATGTGAAATTAAACTCAGTGTGAAACTTGTCTGTCCTAAAAACCTTAAGGAGATTTATGTACAGCAGGACTGTTAGCAGTAGTCCATTTTCTACGACCCTGTAATGTAGGGTTTTATGGTCAGTATAAAATGCCACTTGCTGCTAATAGCTATTCTCCATCAGTAATGACGACTCCGCAGCTCCCTCTTCAGACTGACTGTGGTATTGCAATCCCCATTTGCAGAAACAGTATCAGAAGGCTTGGGAAGACGTCAAGATGACAGGTTATGACATCCGTGCAGATGCCATTGGGATCCAGCATGCCAAGGCCTCTCGGGATATTGCCAGCGACGTAAGAGCACTTTCTTCTCCAGGTTCAACACACTGACTTATTCGCACATAGGGAGTTTGACTTAATTCCTCAGAGTTTAGAGTAGCGTGCCAATATTTTTTTCCTTAGCATATTATTTTAAAATTCCAAATTCCAGAACAACTTGTTCAATGCTTTGCGAGGTCCCTCCACGTGCACCTAGTTCTACAATGCCTATATTTATGCACAAAATTTCTCTTCTACTCGCCCCCAAATCTTTTCAACATCAATTTATTTACAAGAACACACATTTGTTGGATTAGTGAATATTGAAAATTTTATCACCCTGAAGTGTGACACATATATTATTTGTGAATAATTTGAAGCAGTACATGGACAAGTATTTTTTAATACTGAAATTTATTTTACTATAACAAACATGCTGATTATCCTCTATATTATACATTTAAAAGTCGTTTTTAAATATCAGTTTATAATTTCAAAATAAACTTAAGCAATTAATTTCATTTAAAGTGACAGGAAGTACATGGTTGTGTTTGCTTATGACAAAGCATTTGAAAGCAGCTAACAGTGACTGGACCCTGGGGGATGCTGATGAGGCCTGAGGGGAGAAATGTCCAGGAGACAGATCTTATCTTCCAGGTGCCCACAGTGTTTCCAGACACGTGCTCTTAGAAAGCAAGTTGACATAACAAACAGTGCAAAAAAAAATGATGGCGTAAACTTAGGGGGAAATGGTGTCTAAAATAAAGGTGACCCAGGGAAGGCAGGATTGTTGTCTGTGGAAAAACACTGTCTATAGGAAAAGCAAATGTGGAAAACCTGATCTTCCGTCTTGTGCCCACATTCCCCAGTATCTGTACAAGACTGCTTATGAGAAGCAGAAAGGCCATTACATTGGATGTCCCAGTGCCAAGGAAGACCCAAAACTGGTTTGGGCAGCAAACGTGTTGAAGATGCAGAATGACAGGCTGTACAAAAAAGCCTACAATGATCACAAGGCCAAGATCTCCATCCCCGGGGACATGGTGTCCATCAACGCTGCCAAGGAGGGCCAGGCATTGGCAAGCAACGTGGACTATCGGCAGTACCTGCACCAGTGGTCCTGCTTTCCTGACCAGAATGACGTGATCCAAGCCAGGAAAGCCTACGACCTGCAGAGTGATGTAAGTGCCCCCCTGGGAAGAAGTCCGTCTGTGGCTTGGCATTCTTAGCCAGCCAGTGCTCTAGAAAGCCTAAGTCTCCCCATGTGAGCACACCCCTTTACTGTTTTGCCAGAGTTATTGATTGACTGTGTTGTGGCTAGATTTGTTTGGGAGATTCTGATTTTTCACTGATAAGGTGCTACCAGAATTTCTCTGGAGATTTGCTGAGGTGCTTAACACATACGGTTCGTTCGATGAAAGACTGTCACGGCCCTTCAGCTATACACTGAAGAACAATAGGGCTGTCTTCCTGGGAATTAATTTCAAAGGTTAGGGACGTGCTTGGAACTCACCTATTTCCCTAAACAAGATGTTCTTGGCATCACAGTGTTTATCTCAGCCAAAACATTTTTAGATTTATTCATATGACAATTCAATTTTTCTAAAAAGTGATAGATCCTATAAGGTTACGAGTTTCTTCTTTAAATTATTTACTTGTTCATTTTATGTGTATGGGTATTTTGTCTGCATATATTTCTGCACACCATGTCTGTGCCTGGTGCCCACAGAGGCACTGGGACTAGAGTTATACACGGTTTTCAGCTGCCATGGGGGTGCTGGGATTGAACTTGTATCTTCTGGAAGAACACCAAGTGCTCTTAACCACTGCCCCATCTTTCCAGCCCAAAGCTATATATTTCTTGTGTAGAATGGACGTCTTCTTTTAATTTTCTGAACTCGGCTTCCTTTTCAAAGATGCTTATTAAATATTGGATGAGATGTTAGAGGTGGTATGCCTATAAATGATTTGGGTGGCCTGGTGACAGATGTAGATTGGTTTCAGCACAAACTGAGTTAGTATATTGAGGGATGTGTTTAAATCACCTTCTTTAAAGATGGGACCCAGAACTGTGAATTTTGGAGTGGTCTTATGTAAACGCCACAGTGTATGACATCAGTGTATGACATCATCCTTTGGAGATTTTCTAGTATTTTCAGCCTCTTACTCCCACCTGACATTTGTGTCCTGTAGCTAGTTATTAAAATACCCTTTCTAACCAATGGCTTTTATATTAATTGCTGGTGTTTTAACAGTAGAACAGTTTAATCTGCTTAGCTTTTACATGTGGTGTGATAATCAAGAATATGCCAGATCCCAGTTGGAAGAGAGGGACTATCTTAGATAAAAGAAAAGTCAAGTAAGGCCAAAATTGTGCAGTCAGTTTTGAATTCTTAATTATCCTTCTAAAAATACTTATTAAGTGTGCCATGAACCAGGCATTGTCTTAGCACAAAAGATGTGACGGCAAATAACGAAGGAAAAGCAACGGTGGCTCTTGAGGTGAGGGGGTTCACAGTGATACAGAAACGCTTGCTAACGAGAGTGCCGTGAAAGTGAAACGGCTCGGAACGCGAGATCTGAGGCACTGTGGAACATTCCTTGGGAGGGGTGCTGATTTAGCCGGCTTATGATGGCGAAGGGGTCACAGAGACACTCAGAGATGGCCCCTGTGATCAGTAGAGAGGGAATAGGTGAAGGAGGTCGGAAGAGTACATGGTGACCAGCACTGGATCAAAGTCCATGATGATGATGTCCTTGATCCTGAGACCAGTGGGAGCTATAGGAGGGGGATTTAGTAGTGCCAGGTTTGAGCTGAAGACTTTGAAAAGGCCATTCTGGTTCTGCAGAGAGCCATTCTTACAGCTTTGAAACTCTACGTTGGCTAGTGCCACGATCACCTAGATATCAGTCAGAAATCATCCATGCATACGTCCAATGCTTCCGCACCTGTGCACAGGCGCCTCAGTGTAGAACCCTGGCACAGGACACGTTGAAAGAAAACACTGCTGTGTATGGGAGGTGGGGTGTGGGAGGGGAGGACTATGTCTGGCAATCGTTCTTTTAAAAGTGTTGCTTGTGAAATATAAAATGCTATATAAGGAAAATGGCTTCCTTACCTTACTGTTACAATCAGAAAGAAGTAATGCTGCTTCTACATGACTGTACCTTCTCCCCCAGGCCATCTACAAGGCTGACTTGGAGTGGCTGCGTGGCATTGGCTGGATGCCAGAAGGCTCTCCTGAAGTACTGAGAGTCAAAAATGCCCAAGAGATCCTCTGCGACAGTGTCTATCGGACCCCCGTGGTGAAGCTCAAGTACACGAGTATTGTGGATACACCGGAAGTTGTCCTTGCTAAGTCAAATGCTGAAAATATTAGTATTGTGAGTCACTATTGTTTTTCTATGTACTTAAAATTGAATTCAAGCTATAGGAAAAAATGTCAATAAATGTAAGAAGCTTCGATAGCATAGTTTTGGTTTCCTGCATTCCAAGACCTAAAATATTAATAGAGTACTAATAATTTCCTTACAAACTTTGAGTAAGTTATGTGCAAAAAAAAAATTCGAGAAACCCTCACCTTAATATAAAAAGATAACCCTGGATTTGACCCTCCCAAAAAAGTGACAAGTTGTTCACTGAAACTAGCAAAATTTTCAACCATCTGATTTCTATTATTTCCTGGTTCCTTCCACAGCCAAAATACAGAGAAGTTTGGGACAAAGATAAAACTTCCATCCACATAATGCCAGACACGCCTGAAATTAATCTCGCTCGAGCAAACGCTCTTAATGTGAGCCATGTAAGTATTGCAACAGACTCCGTCTTGCTCAGAAAGTCCCCCGGCTGCTGCCTCTACATGACCAGGGTATATCTGTGCAGCCAAGGGGGAGAGGATCGTCGATGGCCAAGAGCAAGGAGCAGAGCAGAAAGCCCAGGAACCAAGCCAGTTACTAGTGAGCCAATAGCCACAGGACAAAGGGGAGAGGAAAGAATAAAGAAATGCACAGGCTAGAAAAGGGACATAGGGGAAGGCTCAGACTTAAAATAGTATTTGAAAAAAATATATAGGCTAATTGCAAAACCTGTGAGATATTTCTTAGGGAAATAGAAATTACCAAAATGACTCTGCAAAAATCTAGAAAGCACATAGCAACAAAAGGAGTTTTATTAATTGCTTTGTCATCTAGTGCCAAGATCCTTCTAATCATTTCATAGGATTCCTTCGGAATTATAGGTAATCGACTACTGGCGAACCTCATACAAGAAGGGAGGCGTCATAGGCACCAAAGCTTGCTACAGATTGGAAACTGCTGGGCAATAACAACAGGGAAAGCTGTGAGACGTTAATAAGTCCAATTCAGCAGCGTGCTCAAGTGATAGGATGCAAGCAAGGGTCCAGGAATAGCAAGGGGTCCCATACCAGCCAAAAACATAGATACAGTAAGACATGAGGGAAAAAAACATGTGTACCTTAGTATATTGCATGCAATATCCATTCTTGTTCTTCAATAAAACCCTAGTGAAATGAAGAAATTAAGTTAATTTAGATGTGACATTCCAAATCTGTCTGAAAGCAAAGGCCAGTGCATCAGCTGTCCACTCAGCACCGATTTGACATTAACTAGGTGATCAAGTAAAGCCTCTCATTGATAACACAGGAGGAAGAATGATAAATGAAAGCAGGTACAAAAAAGGCCAAATTATTCTCTGCAGAAGCCGTGCTAAGCCCACAAGAGAACAGGGACAGCCCGCTGGCTAGTGAGAAAGATTCAGTTACGTGATTAGCTATACATTTCAAGAGAGGATCATGACAGATGCCATCATAACCCAGAAATTGCCTGTGGGTAGAATAAGTATGACCCATTAAAAGGGGGTTCCGATCTGGAACATTTATTTTCTTTGTGAGGGAACGAGTCAGCCAAGCAAAAGTTCCTCTCCATGTGTTCAGCTCTGTCAGCCCTGCTGCAGTGAGCTACGCGGAGGTGAATGTTCTGGAACTTGGGAGAACAGTGCAACTGGAGGGCACGCACGGGTGTCTCGGGGGTTGGAGATCCAGTATCAGTGCCATAGTGTGGGACGCTCTTGGGGAATTTCTATACCACAGTGAAGATGCTTCTTTTATTCAGTTCGTAGCCATTTGGACAGAGGAGTTCTGAAAGGTCACATGTGCTTGTTTTTAATATGACAGAGTTCTCATGTGAGAATTCTAGAACCTTATCGTGAATATCACGGTTGCAAATTAGCAGAGTGTGCTAAGAGCAAACTTAGGGGAATAATGACAGTGGCTCACGTGGCAGAGAATCAGATGCCTCATTGCAATGCAAACCGCAATGTCCATTTTCTTTTCATGGGACATTACTGTCATTATAACTGATAAGGTCTGCTATTCACGATGGCGTCCATCATTAGACCAGTAGTCCTCAGCCTGTGGGCTGTGATCCCTTTGGAGTTGTATATCAGATATCCTGCATATCAGATATTTACATTATGATTCATGACAGTAGCATAATTACAGTTATGAAGGAGCAACAAGATAATGTTATGGTTGGGGATCACCAGGACATGAGGATCTTTATAAAAGGGTAGCAACATTAGGAAGGTTGAGAACCACTGATTTAGAAAGTATACCTTCTGCAGAGCAAAAATCGCTATATGCGATTTTATGAATAGCAAAGCAAATTCACCTTAAAGGGACTCAAACTCTATTGGTAAAATGGAGTAATTTTTTTCTTTAGTTAGATAGGGAAGTCAAAACTGTTAAAAGTTTGGAAATATGTCCTTATTCTCAGAGTTATTAGGTGAAGAAGTTAGATCGTATGCTCGGGTTTGTTTCAGTTCATTGACAGAAATTTATTTGACCTTGTAAACAAGAAAGAATAAAAATATAATATGACAATAAATAAGAAAAGCTAAAGACACAAGTAAGGTCAAAGGTAATATGGTGACTTATTTACGTGAATATGCTCTTGAATAATATATTTAAATACGGAGGTCACTTTTTCCTCTTTACAGAAAGCAAATCAATTTTTAAACTAGACCCACCCAAAATTCACACAGACAAAAATCTCAAGTAAAAGTTCATACATACTTAAAAGTATAAAATTCACCTAAAGACTCAGGTATTCCAAATTTAGGACACAATGGATAGCTATGGCACTATCATGTTTTTCTTCACTGTAGAAATCCCCGTGCTGATCAGCAGGGTTTTTAAATTATATGTTTAAATTACTGTCATTTCTGAGTCCTTCTACCATGGCCAATGTAGAATGTAGGCATTAAGATGTGTGTGACTCATGTATGTCTCAGGCACTTACCAGCCAAATGCCATAGCTTTTGATATATCACAGTCCTCAGCCATGCAAAGAAACACATAATGGAGACTCTGGTCTGTCCTTTGCTCTAACCTTTTATGGTAGTTATGGTCATCTGACTTTTAAAGTAGAAAATAAAGACCTTGAAGAGAGTGATACATTACTAATTTATTTCAATTGTAACAACAAAAATATATATCTCAAATATATATATATACACACACATATATATATATATCTCAAATACACACACACACATACACACACACATATATATATACATACATATATATATATATATATATGTCCAGTTGTACTTATCAGATCTAGTATCCTTGAACAGTGTGCGCTATCAGTCATAGACGAGTGGAAAGGTTATATTGGAAAGAACCAATTCAAAAGTGTAAAGCCTCTGCAATTGTAAGAGCAGCAAAGTTGAGCTGAAGATACAGACGGTAGCCTGTAGCGTCTAACTTATCCCACCACTATCTATGCGCTGACACTAAAAGGGAAATGAACCAGGCTTTGGAGACCACATGTCATCTGTGGTTAAGGTCAACAAGAAAGCTGCCTCGTTGGGTCTGGGTCTTGGACTGTAGATACGATTTAACATTCCAGAACAATGGTGTAAATTAAAAAAATAAATAAATAACTTCACCTCTTCTACCCTTTCTCCTCCTCAGAAACTCTACCGTGAGGGGTGGGATGAAGTCAAGATGAGCTGTGATGTCCGGCTGGATGCCATCCCCATCCAGGCTGCCAAGGCCTCCAGGGAGATTGCTAGTGATGTAAGTGAGCCTTTTATACCTCTGAGTGGGTCTTTTCTTTCCAACAATTTCTCTGTGTGTGTCTGAGGACGCTCTATGACCCATCTGCCCTGCTTCTTCATTTCCAGTATAAATACAAGCTTGACCACGAGAAGCAGAAGGGACACTACGTGGGCACCCTCACAGCCAGGGATGACAACAAGATCCGGTGGGCCCTCATCGCTGGCAAGATCCAGAATGAAAGGGAGTACAGGCTGCAGTGGGCCAAATGGAAGACCAAGTTCCAGAGCCCCGTGGACATGCTGTCCATCCTGCATTCCAAGAAGTGCCAGACGCTGGTCAGCGACATTGACTATCGCAATTACCTACACCAGTGGACCTGCATGCCTGACCAGAACGACGTGATTCAGGCCAAGAAAGCCTACGAGCTACAGAGCGACGTGAGTGGACTGTACTGTATCGTTTTCCCGTGACTCCCAGAAAGTTCACAGCATTAAGTGCCTTTGTCACAATTTCATGTCTTTACCCGGCCATGAGTCTGACAATAGTTAGGCCTTGCAGTGTGGCATCAGCATCAACAATGCCAGGAAGGATCTAAACTTCTTGTGAAAAAATGAATGGCAGTGTACATGAGTGTAGGTCATGACAGAAGGACAAAAAAAACCCACCTACTGTGGGAAATCAATGGGAAATTTGTGGAAGTACACGTCTATAATCCTAGCACTTGAGGGTCAGAGGCAAGAGGATTTCTGCACCTTCAAGGTCAGCCTTGGTCTAAACAGAGAGATCCAAGCCAGTGCAATGGACATGTAGTTTGATCCTATTGTGAGGAGGGAAGGGATGAGATGGAATTATTATGGAAAATTATTATCTATAGCATTCATATAACAATCAAGGCTTATATTTAAAAAACTATTAACAATTCATACACAGAATCTAGGCCCAGATACGCTTTTTCCACTGACACAATTGTTCAGAGATCTTGAATTAAGTTGTCGAAATTTCAAATCAGCAAAAGATATTTTTTTTAAGCCTAAGGTTTCCTATTACTCTTGAGAATTCTGAGCCCCAGATAGTGACTGCCACGTGGCAATCATAGCCTCGAGCTGAATTGAGGCTCTCTCAGATTCAACAGAGAGAATGTCATCCTGCTGTGACAACCTGGCCTGGCCACTTGTGTTACATGTCCTGCACCGATGCTCAAATATATCTTCTGTTGCTTCTACACTGTTTACCTTGTGTTTCCTCCTCAGACTAATAGGCTCCAGGAATTAGACTTCTTAAACGGACTCTGGCCTTGTTTTCACAGGCTGTTTACAAGGCTGACTTGGAGTGGTTACGTGGCATTGGGTGGATGCCAAACGATTCTGTCTCTGTCAATCACGCCAAACACGCTGCTGATATCTTCAGCGAGGTAAATCCAAGGCTTTGCCTGGACATTCTGCACATTTCCTTAGGAAATGAGCACAAGACAGGAATCAAAATATAATCACCTTGGGTCAGCATTTAAACTACTTTTTTCAGGGCTGTTAATTTGAGTCAGGCATTTTTCTTTCTTTTTTTTTTTTTATTAACTTGAGTATTTCTTATATACATTTCGAGTGTTATTCCCTTTCCCGGTTTCCGGGCAGACATCCCCCTAATCCCTCCCCCTCCCCTTCTTTATAGGTGTTCCCCTCCCCATCCTCCCCCCATTGCCGCCCTCCCCCCAACAATCTAGTTCACTGGGGGTTCAGTCTTAGCAGGACCCATGGCTTCCCCTTCCACTGGTGCTCTTACTAGAATATTCATTGTTACCTATGAGGTCAGAGTCCAGGGTCAGTCCATGTATAGTCTTTAGGTAGTGGCTTAGTCCCTGGAAGCTCTGGTTGCTTGGCATTGTTGTACATATGGGGTCTCGAGCCCCTTCAAGCTCTTCTAGTTCTTTCTCTGATTCCTTCAACGGGGGTCCCGTTCTCAGTTCAGTGGTTTGTTGCTGGCATTCGCCTCTGTGTTTGCTGTATTCTGACTGTGTCTCTCAGGAGAGATCTACATCCGGCTCCTGTCGGTCTGCACTTCTTTGCTTCATCCATCTTGTCTAATTGGGTGGCTGTTTATGTATGGGCCACATGTGGGGCAGGCTCTGAATGGGTGTTCCTTCTGTGTCTGTTTTAATCTTTGCCTCTCTATTCCCTGCCAAGGGTATTCTTGTTCCCCTTTTAAAGAAGGAGTGAAGCATTCACATTTGATCATCCGTCTTGAGTTTCATTTGTTCTAGGCATCTAGGGTAATTCAAGCATTTGGGCTAATAGCCACTTATCAATGAGTGCATTATTACCTATCATACTTCGGGACCGTATCCCTAACAGCATCAAACATACTCACTGATGCATGGAATAACACAAGTGGAAAATTTCTCTTGTCAACAATAGCAGTTTCCTGGGGGAAAGTTTATCCATTGGGGGAAAAAATGGAATATTAAGATTCCAGTAATGATGAGACCTTGGGAGGTGAGAATCCTTCTACTTTAAAATCCTTGAGGCCCTGGATTCAAACCCCAATATTGAGAAAATAATCTGTAGGCAGTATATAATAGGACAGTCTGGTTGTTTGAAAAATATAAAACCAAATTGCCAAGAAAACGCCATTCACTGGTGGTACTTCGTGCCTCTGACAGAAACCCTTAATTTAGGGTCTCTCCGCTCACACATCCAGTGACTACAGTTTCTCTTTTCCTCCTAGAAAAAATACCGCACGAAAATAGAAACTCTCAACTTCACTCCTGTGGATGACAGAGTGGATTACGTGACAGCGAAACAAAGCAGTGAGATCCGAGATGACGTAAGTAGATAGTTGTAAAATCGTACAGCAATGCCGAGACTGTGGCCAAAACTCTCCTCCTGCAATGATTGAGCTACTAGTCCCATCACCGAAATTATCTATGCTAGTAACATAGAGAGATTTCTTAACATCAAGTAATTTCCCTCCATGCCTCTCATTTTTAGATTAAATATCGGAAAGATTGGAACGCCATCAAATCAAAGTATACCCTTACAGAAACCCCACTGCTGCACACTGCCCAGGAGGCTGCCCGGATCCTGGACCAGGTAGGGATTTTGCAGATGCCTCTTGCTTGGAGATGGGTCTGTAAACTTATATGCGTGACCTCGTCTTCCCGTGACCCCACACTTGACCCCTCTTGTGGCTCTTTGTCTTTTAGTACCTCTACAAGGAAGGTTGGGAAAAACAGAAAGCCACGGGCTACATCCTGCCACCTGATGCTGTCCCATTTGTTCATGCCCACCATTCCAGTGACGTTCAGAGTGAGGTAATTTATCCCAACATGACTGCACCCTGCAGAAGCTGGACCTTGCCGGAAAGGGATGCACATTGTAAAATACAGATGTCAGCTTGAGGATGCTCCATCTCAGCTCGGTAGACCAGGCTGAGCCGGCTGAGGCCTGAAATAGTCCCTCCCTTTTAGGTCTTTTCACTTAGGTTTGGGGCTTGTTTTTGTTGCCTGGTTGGTTTGGGTTTTGCTTCTTTCTTGTATCATCTGGCTGCTACAAAATCCGAAGACTCCCAAATAAATAGCCACAATTAGAGAGCAAGGATATGGGCGGATGGAAGTTCTATTTAAAATGCTGTTGTAGCCAGGTGTTACCACACAAACCCATAATCACAGAACTTAGAAGGTGGAGGCATGAGGATCGGGAGTTCAAAGCTACCTTCAACTGTGTATGAAGGCCAGCCTCCTTTTGGTGAGCAGAGAAACAGTCTAAAGCAACAGCCAAGTGTGGAATAGCTATTTCTTCATGTCTGTTTATTTCAGTGGTATTTATTTATTCCAGTGGTTTCCTTTTTAACCTCAGAATAGAAGTGTCCAACATAAAGCTGTAGGCGAAAGCTGCTGCTGTTCTTCCTTCAACCCTGCTTTGCGCTGTGGGCTTATCAAAGCCTTGGGTTCTGTGTTCAACCCCTCTGCAGCTAAAGTACAAGGCTGAACACGTTAAGCAGAGAGGCCACTACGTCGGGGTTCCCACAATGAGAGACGACCCCAAGCTGGTTTGGTTTGAGCACGCAGGCCAGATTCAAAATGACAGACTCTACAAGGAGAGCTACCACAAGTCAAAGGCCAAAATCAATATACCTGCTGACATGGTGTCGGTTGTGGCTGCCAAGGAAGGGCAGAGCCTTGTCAGTGACATCGATTACCGTCAGTACCTACACCAATGGACCTGCCACCCCGACCAAAATGATGTTATTCAAGCAAAAATTGCCTATGATCTTCAGAGTGACGTAAGTAAATGTCATTTCTCGTTACCTAGACTGTACTGTAGGTACACTGGGAGAATAATACGCAGCATTCCCTCTTTGACAGTTTAGACCATAAGCATTTAGTTTTATCCCTAAAAGGGGATGATGCTGGAGGCTAAGCTGAGGTTTTAGCACTCACGGTCATAGACAAAGACTGAAAAGCCTCCTTCCTGCTTCCTATATCACTGAACAGCTTATTCTTTAAGACACTTAAGGAACAAGAGATTCAGAGAGAGACAGACAGACAGACAGACAGACAGACAGACAGACAGAGACAGACAGACACAGAGAGAGAGCTCTAAGCTGCACGAATCCAGCATCCGTCAGGAAGAGCCTTAGTAAGGCTAAGACATAGAACAAAATATGACACAGGCCACTGCACACGGAAGCCTGAGCACACGTCACAGTCCTGTCTCAGACGCAGAAGACTCAGCATAGGTCCTTTCATCATTACCAGGGAGGAAAGGAGACTGCTTCATTGATTGCTACAAAATGACTGGTGTCCAGCTTTACTCCAGCCATCCAGTCTTCATTTTGTCTGGGGAGGGCTGGGGGAATCCAGGAGCTAGGGCAGGGGGGAAGGCGTGATGGGAACAGGCAGGCTTGTCCAGACTAGAGGAGACGCTGTCCCATTCCCTAAGCCGCCATGACCATTTACATGCGCACTCTCCTTCCTTCAGTCCAGGTAGCTAACCATAGCAAATGTGGGTACCCTATCTCCCTAAAACTGCAGCCTCTTTGGTAAACCTTTCCCGTGTCAACAGCTCCTTAACTCCATTAGCACTCCCGTGATCTAGCTCTCACAGCACGTCACCTTATACTGATTCCTTAAGGCACTGAATGCAGGGCCTTGTGCAGTCACAGGCTGAAGAAATAATGCCAGGCAAAGCTGTCCCTGAACGAAGGGGACAGCAGCCGCTAAAGAGAAATCCATCTAAGTCTTCTGAAAAGATGGCCTGGAATCCTCTGTGGTTATCCGGTGTCACTTACAACTCCTCTCATCTCTCCTCTCCCCTCAGAATGTCTACAAAGCTGACCTGGAATGGCTCCGAGGAATTGGCTGGATCCCTCTGGATTCTGTGGACCATGTGAGGGTTACAAAGAACCAGGAAATGGTGAATCAGGTATGAGAGCCTGTTGGATTTTTAACCAAAAGCTTACTTTCCTTACCGGCCACATAGGGATGGGTGTCTTGTGAGGACAGAGGTATCTCAATTGTCTCCCTTCGTTTCAGATAAAATACAAGAAAGACGCTCTTGACAACTATCCCAACTTCACAAGTGTGGTGGACCCTCCAGAGATTGTCTTAGCCAAGATCAACTCAGTCAATCAAAGTGATGTAAGTTCATGTTGTATTGAAGTGGCCTCTCTGCTCAACGTGTTCAGCTTTGTGATTCAGCTGCAGAGAGGTAGAACATGGAGCTCATAAGCTTTGATACGATACAGTATTGATTGTACTGCATTTGTTCATATTGAATGATTAGCCCCCTTAAGTCTAGATAGCTGATTATTAGAAACTGAGAGAGGGGCGAGTCGTAAGATAATCTTTGGCAATGGTATACACCGCGCCCGCTTTCAGGTATCTGTATTCTTGACGAGAATATTCAGTTAGCTAAGATGAATAGAAGAAAGTCAACCAACTGGTTAGTTTTAAGTATGTGTAGATTATTATGTTTTCAGTATGTCTTAAGAAATTTTAAATATATGCTTCTACTAACCAAAAGGTTTCTCCCCTCTTCCTAGGTAAAATATAAAGAAACATTCAATAAAGCCAAGGGCAAGTACATGTTTTCTCCAGACACACCGTACATCTCCCACTCCAAAGACATGGGGAAACTCTACAGTACTGTGAGTTCTACTTTGTTATAACTTGTCTCCCTTTTTTCTTTTCTTTTTTTTTTTTTTTTTTTTTTTGGAGCTGGGGACCAAACCCAGGGCGTTGCGCTTGCTAGGCAAATGCTCTACCACTGAGCTAAATCCCCAACCCCATAACTTGTCTCCTAATTAAGCTCGTCCGTATTCATAATCTTGACTGACTTTGTAAACTCATGAGCTCAGAACGTGACCAGTTGTCTTCGTCTCTTATGCTGACACAAATAAATGGGTAATGGTATACACACACACACACACACACAGAGAGAGAGAGAGAGAGAGAGAGACAGAGACAGAGACAGAGACAGAGACACAGAGAGACAGAGAGAGACAGAGAGAGAGACAGAGAGAAGTGCTGTCAGGGACCTGGAGACAGCACAAAGGATGGAGCAGGTACCAAAGGGGGGTGGAGATTACATCCCTCCTTAGTAATCATATACACACAGTTCCAACCAACAAATGGAAGGTGTTTACTTCCTAATTCCTACTTAACTCAGCTAATTCAAAGGAGGGAGGGAGGGAGAAGGGAGGGAGAGAGAGAGAGAGAGAGAGACAGAGAGAGAGAGAGAGAGAGAGAGAGAGAGAGAGAACATGTGTGTCGATACATAACAGCGTTTGGTAAATCCTTGTATAAAATTTCTCATCTTTTTTTTCAAATGGTAGAAATACAGTCAACTTTGTATTAAGATGTCTCAGTTGTAGATTTAATCAGATAACTACCCTGTTCTCCATTAGGCATGCTAATGACTACCAATAAAGTTTTCATCCTTGCCTTGAACGTAAACCTTCCAACCCAGCTTTAGTGGTTGTATTAGTGCTATCGGAATATAGTTGGGTACGGTTTTATTAACACATGTTTCTTCGTTCCAGATACTATACAAGGGAGCATGGGAGGGAACCAAGGCCTACGGCTATACCCTGGATGAGCGCTATATTCCGATTGTTGGAGCCAAGCATGCTGACCTGGTGAACAGTGAGGTCTGTTTGATGCTTTTCCTCTCTTAGGATGAGAGTCTTTACTGGGGAACAAGAAGCTGAATAGAAAACTCCAGAAGTTCTCAATGTCGAACCCATTTTTCAGCTTAAATACAAGGAAACCTATGAGAAACAGAAAGGTCACTACCTGGCTGGAAAAGAAATAAGCGAGTTCCCTGGTGTGGTCCACTGCTTGGATTTCCAGCAGATGCGGAGTGCGGTAAGCGAGGCTTAATTCCCTGTAGAGATGTACAACCTCAGTGTGCTCTTGTGTCTGCCCATGTATAGCCTTCCCTGTGACTCAAGATTAGCTGGGGAGAGAGTGGTATGGGGCGGTCATCTTCCAGATTTCCTCACCCTCACCTGTGAACCCTTGAAGTCTGTGGACATTGTCCTGCTCCCCACCCCCACCCCCACCCCGTTTTTTTTTTTTTGACCAAACACACTAAAAGCTTTGAATTGGCAGAAGGGGAAAACACAGCATGATAGAGGGGTAAGAAGAGTATTTTATAATTATCAGTGCTATCTTAAACACTATTCTATATGTACTGCTCTACATGGGAGACTAAATAGATTGGTTGGGATAATTCAAGTGTTAATCTCGCAATAATTTTTGTCTTTAAAAACATCTTTAGTTGAACTACAGAAAAGACTACGAGGACACCAAAGCAAACGTGCATATTCCCAACGACATGATGAACCACGTGCTGGCGAAGAGGTGCCAGTACATCCTCAGCGACCTGGAGTACCGACACTACTTTCACCAGTGGACGTCACTTCCTGAGGAGCCCAATGTTATCCGTGCCCGAAACGCCCAGGAGATCTTAAGTGATGTATGATGCCCTTTCTGTAGTTACACCACTAAGTGGCATAAGTAACCTACTCCTCCTGTCAGAATCCCCTTAGAGCCATAGGGCACTTGTGCTGAATATTTAATCTGTTTAGTACTACCCTCAGACATCGTTCCCCCCTCTGCGACATCATTCAGCCAGGAAGTCGCTTTCAGCTGGCTGAAGGCCAGGGAGCAGTAGAAAACCATCAGACAATGACCAACTGTAAGTTCTGAATGCCTGCCACCTCTCCTGTCCCTTCTTCTTGCAGAATGTATATAAAGACGACTTGAACTGGCTGAAGGGCATCGGCTGCTATGTTTGGGATACACCCCAGATCCTCCATGCCAAGAAATCATATGACCTCCAGAGTCAGGTGAGCCCATCTCCCTTTACGGACCGACTATCCAGATGTCACTGTAGTCCATGGTAGCATCTGCGGGCTGCTGTCGTAAGCTCTGATTGAGAGACTGCAAGGAAAGTGTATGATCTACGGCAAACACATTGGTCCCAATCAAACCTCTGTGGTGACCTGCTCTGGTATGAGTCTGCCCTAAGCCTGAAGGTGATGCATATTTATACCAGGAAGTTACCGGGGGCGGGGGTGGGGTGTTGTTGGTGAATGGTGAACTCAGGCATCGGCATCTTGGCTAGGTTAACATGCAGAATATAGGAAGCAAAGTATGTTTTGACAACAGGTACATATGTTTGGAGGGGGAAAAAACATCATTATCTGGGGCATGTCCCAGCATGTGGCTGAGCTGTGATTGGGCAGGTCTGATGGACTATTGGCAAGGCAAGCTGCTGCTAGGAGGACTGGGAGGTGACTTGGAGCAAGTAATAAGATAAAGAAGGACACCTCACAGAGACCCAGACCTCTCTCTCGGCCGAGGAAAGCTGCTGCTTGCTTTGGCTGTCACACAAAGTCATGGCGAGCTGTAGTGGGTTGGCAGCCGGTTTCTTAAATTACAGCGGAAACCCAGATATAAAGAAAAGGGTGACTGGGTTGCTATAAACAGCTAACGCTGCTTTTTTTACCACTTTGGGCGACTTTGGTTTTCCTTCACAGCTACAATACACAGCAGCAAGTAAAGAAAATCTGCAGAACTATAACCTGGTCACAGACACACCAGTTTACGTGACTGCTCTTCAGAGTGGCATCAATGCCAGTGAGGTATGGTGTCCTTGGCCTGCCTTGCAGGGCAAGCCCTTTCTTGTCTTAAGAGATCTCCCGCCAGCAAGGGCACAGAAGCCATTCTCGTTTGTCTGCAGGTGAAATATAAAGAAAATTACCATCAGATTAAGGACAAGTATACCACAGTGCTGGAGACAGCCGACTATGACAGAACCAAGAACTTGAAGAGCCTGTACAGCAGTGTGAGTTGTCTCTTCCTCATGCTGAGCTCTTTCCCCCTTCAGAGACAGTAAGCAAAAGGGATAAGACCTTTCCCTAAAGTGTTGTCAATTTCCCCCTAGACTGTAAAATTCCAACTGTACCTACAAATTCTCACTATACAATCAAACCTCAAATCAAAGAAATGCATGCCCTGGGGGTTGGCAAAGTCCATCTGAGAAGGACAGAGACTGGGGAAAACTTGATGCTGTGGGAGTTAACCAGAATTCAGCTCCTGTATTCACGAGATCTTTAACCCTTCTAGAACATATACAAAGAGGCCTGGGATAAGGTGAAAGCCACCAGCTATAACCTGCCAACCAGCACCTTGTCCTTGACACATGCCAAGAACCAGAAGCACCTGGCCAGCCGTGTAAGTCGAGTGCAAACATCATAGCCTCCCCTCACCCTCTGTTCTCCTCCGCTCCCCATACCAAGAATTCCCTAGGCTGTTCAAATGCTGCCCAGAAGCACCCCCATCACTCTTGGGGGTACCTGACAAATACTTCCAGTAGCTGGGCACCAGAGTCTGTTCTCACTTCCTCTCAGGGCCCTGCGGTCCCTGAAGAGTCACAGATACCAGTCAGGAGGACACGGGTGTGATCTTTCAAGCTACCTATGGGCAGACAGCATGGGTAGACAGCCTCTGCTTCCGCCAGCAGTGAAGAGGGAAAGTAGACACCAACTGCCACACAGAATAGGGAAGACACAAATAAATGTCAAACAGGCCTGGAGGCTGACGACTACAAGTCCAGCACTTTCGAGACTGCAGCAAGAAGATTGTCTTTAGTTCAAGGCCAGCGTAGCCTACCTAGTGAGTTCCAGTCTAGCCTACACTACAGAGTAAGAAAGACCCTGTCTCAGATATCAAAACCAAGAATAGGGCATTTTGAGAGAATTAGGTTTGATCTGGCAGAAAGCTAAGCTATTGTATTTGGTAGCTTGTTATCACACCATTACCAAATAAATAAACAGATGTGGCCAAGGAGCATGCCTCTCATTTGGATTTTTGAATAAATTTTACAGAGCTCGGTAGAGGCTTTTCTTCTGTCGCAGATCCTTGGCAATGTATTGTTGGAACAAGGAGTGAGGGGCATAGGAAAATTAAGGATCCTAACATTAGTTGGAAATATTTTTGTACTTATATATATTTAATTTTTTATTTTTTATTAGTTATTTTATTTACATTTCAAATGTTATCCCCCTTCCCAGCTTCCCCTCCAGAAGCCCCCTGTCCCCTCTCTCCTCCCCCTGCCTCTGAGGGTGCTCCCCCACCCACCCACTCCTGTTTCGGTGCCTTAGCACTCCCCTACTGTGGGCAGCTGGAAATATTTTTAAGGAGAAAAAAAGACATTCCTTTAGATGCTAGTTTTTCATAGCTAAAGGAGTGATCAGTGCAAAAAGACTGAAGTATTCTGTTCTGGAAAGTTCCAGGGAGGATTCTGTTTGGCCTCTAGTTGTTGGAGCAGTTTCCATTTCCTCTGGGTCCTGAGAGCCTGTGTGTTACTCCTGTGTGCTGGGAGGACAGCTCTTGCCTTTCCCTTATTCCCAACCTGTGGAGTTGCTGAGTGTCTGTTGATAGGTGGCGCAGATTGGAACTCAAGGCAGGCTGAACTGCCTTGTTGAAATACTTGGAGAAAGTGAAATCCAAGAATTATCAATCATAAGATTAAGATTCCAAGCATAGTCTGAACCTTCCACTCAGGATAGTAAGGATGATAAAACCACATCACCAAGAGATTACTGAACAGTCACTTACTAGAAGCTGGGAGTGTGGCTCAGTAGTAGACCCTTTGCCTGGCAGGCTCAAGGCCCTGGTTTTGATCCTTGTCATTATGAACATTTTAACCAATTAAGCATATTCCTAAAAGCAATGTGTAGTGACAGCAGTATTTGGCACGGGCACTTAAAACAAACAATACAATTGTATGCACTATCCAGTATAAAAGTGCTTTCAGATAGGGCCTGATATCAGTCTCACAATGACCCTTGCTGGCTCTAGTGTCTTCAAGGAAGTGATCGCTGGGAAGTGATCCAACCCACACCCCACCCCCGCATCAGCTGGATCAGGCACCTCCTATTGTTTCGTGGTTTGTTTGTTTGTTTTGTTTAACAGTAGGTCTCTACTCTTCATGTTTTAGCTTCTCTACTTGTTCTCTGTAGATCAAATACCGAGAAGAATATGAGAAGTTCAAAGCCCTTTACACGTTACCGAAAAGTGTTGACGACGATCCGAACACAGCACGGTGTCTCCGAGTGGGCAAGCTTAACATCGATGTAAGTAAGAGGCTTTCGTGCACACAGAAGCTGACCCAAATAGCTCTGTGTTATCAGAGTACTTTCCATGAAACCAGGCATGTGACACTGAGTGTACATGTACACAGAAGCTAAGTATCACCTCAGCCTAGGGGTTGGAGAGATGAGATGGTTCAGAGGGTTCCATGGTAAGGATACTTGCTGCTCTTAGAAAGGACCCAAGTTCAGTTCTCAGAACCCAGATCGAGCAACTCACAACTGCCTGGCACTCCAGCTACCGGAGCCAACATGCATGTGACACACACACATTCATACACTCACACAGACACATACGTAAACATAGACATAGATCTTTCCAAAACGTCCTGGTATTAATTTATACAAAATGCAAGAAAATTCCAGCCTCCACCCCCCACCCCAGCTGCTTGCTCTGATCTGGAGAAGACAGACATTCCATGACAACGCAACGGTTTTCCTGTAACTGGGTCGTAATGGCTTTCACAGCGCCTGTACAGGTCAGTGTACGAGAAGAACAAGATGAAAATCAACATCGTGCCCGACATGGTGGAGATGGTGACGGCCAAGGACTCTCAGAAGAAAGTCAGCGAGATCGACTACCGCCTGCACCTTCATGAGTGGATTTGCCACCCTGACTTACAAGTCAACAGTCACGTCAGAAAAGTGACAGACCAGATCAGCGACGTAAGCCTGTGGCTTAGAAGGACCCCCATAGTTGCTCCAACATACTCACACCCCAGCATTGTTGAGAAGCAGGCTCGCCTGCATATCCACCTTGGCCTTTATCCCTCTTGTGTTCTGATTACCCATGAGTCTGAGGGGATTTTAGAGCCCTCCCTGGAAGCAGGGTTGGGCAGATCTCTGTCCTCTCAGCCTCATGGCCGATAGCCTTTGCTTTTTAGTTCCCTCCCCATGTCACCTGGGTCTAGGGTACACCTATTCTTTAGTACTCAAGGGATAGTCAGACTTTTTTTTTCTGATCCTCTGCATCTGCTGAAACCCCCTAGATTGTGTACAAGGATGACCTCACCTGGCTGAAGGGCATTGGTTGCTACGTCTGGGACACTCCTGAAATTCTCCATGCAAAACATGCTTATGATCTACGCAACGATGTGAGTATCCTCGTATTGTTTGTCAGTATAAACACACCTCCCTACAGTTTAGAGTCAAGGAGACAATGTTTAAAGTGAGAACAGTGCCTTGGCCCGGTTGTGAATTTAGTCTTATTGAAGACGTCATTTCTTAGCACCACATTTAGCATTTCTATCAAACAACCTGTACCTTGCTGCTCTGTGGAGAAGTCACTCCAGGATCTTCTCTCTTTTAAACTATTTTAGATATATTTAAACTATTTTGAATATATTAATGAGCACATAAATTTTATTCTATGAAAAACTCACTCGTTAGGATGATCAATGGGATATATTTGTGAGATACGGGGGAATTTACCCCACAGTCATATGATAGTGAGGATTTCAGCAAGAGCTTTGAGAGGCAAGCAGCCATCACACCACCTGTATAAGTCTAATGCCCTGTGTTAATGTAAACCCTGGTAGTGTGGGATGTTATAAAATTCACATCCATGGGCTGCACATTATTGACGGGAGTGACCCTCGAGCCCTCTGTAAAGTCTTGGGCTATCTGGTACAATGGGTGTTCCAGCATAGTCCTCCTTCTTTGCTTCCTGTCAGATCAAGTATAAAGCTCATGTGCAGAAGACGAGGAATGACTACAAGCTGGTGACTGACACACCGGTGTACGTCCAGGCCGTCAAGAGTGGGAAGCAGCTCAGTGATGTAAGTCCTCCCTGGGGAAGTGACTCTGGGTAGCAAGGAAGACGGGGCACAGCTCAGCCAAAGACTGGGCGAAGGCAGCGCTTCCTGACTAGGGACTACGCTTGGTACCCAAGAACGTCCTCGAAAATCTCCCTTTCCCTAACATCTGAAGTGTCAGTAGTTTGCAGAGGTAGCGTTGTGAGCTGAGTCTGTGAGATGCTTTGTACGTTAGAGCATCCAGCAGTGCACATGTGTGTAGATGCCCTGTCATGCCTGTGACCAGGCGGGGCAGAGAACCACCAAGCTGTCCTTTCCCAATTACATGCACAGGCAGCAAGTAAATATTAGAGCCCGCTGGTTGTCTAATCTAGTTAATCTAACCAAGTCTAACCAGCTGTAGGATCTGATCCCACCTATCACTTTGAACTTCTGGAGGGGACATGCCTATCCCTGTCTCTGACACATGGGTGGTGTCAGTACTTCTCAGGGCTATGTGCAGTTGGTTCTGAGTCCACTGCGTAAGACATAGTCACACAACAGAGGTCTCTAGGTGCGTTTGTTCCTTTTCCTTCTTTGTGACAGAAAAAATGGAAGAACTACTTAATTTGTCTTTCTGTTTTAGAGAGTTCAGTCAGTGGCTTCTTGGCCCTGTGTGTTTGGGCGGATACCATGGTGGTAATCGCATGGGGTGAAGGCTGGTTCTCTGCCTTGTGGTAGAAAGGAAGGAGAGGAAGGGATGGGAAAGCAGGCCTGGGTCAAGAATCTGCCCCCAATGACCAATTTCCCCCCAGCTAGGTCCCCGCTTCCAAAATAGTGCAACCGGTTAGAGTCAAAGGGGTGACGGCAGTAGGGGAGGTCATATTGATAACACTGAGCCAAGGGAAGCAGGCTGCCCCCTTTTTCACAGTAAATATGCAGTCCCACTTAACAATGCAACTGCAGTCTGAATGAACTTACCTTACCTCTCTCTGCACCCAGGCTGTCTACCACTATGACTACATACACAGTGTCAGAGGCAAAGTGGCCCCAACTACCAAGACTGTGGATCTGGACCGGGCCCTCCACGCATATAAGCTTCAGAGTGAGGTGGGTGTCAGGAAAGGGGAATATTGACTGAAAGCCAGGCTGTGGGACCTATAGGGGTAGGTTGGTTTATGTGTCTCTCGTAAGAGAGGCAAATGCTGTTCTATTCTGTGAGTTTGGAAATAACGAACGAGCAAAAACAAACAACTTACTATTAAACTCTGTGAGTTGGAAACAAGAACCAATATGTCTTCTTGACTAATGGGATCCTCGTAAGAAGCAGTCAAACAAATAATAAACAGGCATGTAGTTGACCAGTATTTCCAAGTCGGGAAGAAGAGAGCTGGTATGCCATCACTCCTCTTAAAAACCTTAAAATCACAATGGCAGAGTTAAGTAAGGCATTTACTATAAAAGGCTACTAACGGTAAGAGACAAAGGTAGAAACTGCCACTTGAGTTTGGAAGATGATAGGGCCCTACCTCTCATTCCCTTCCATGTGTGACCTCAGGAAGCTCTTTACTGCTGTGTTGTATTTTGAATGTATCAGTTGTTTTTGTTTTTCACTCTGAACACTATTCTTAAGCTTGGTGCTCCCCGGGGTTGGGGATTTAGCTCAGTGGTAGAGCGCTTGCCTAGCAAGCGCAAGGCCCTGGGTTTGGTCCCCAGCTCCGAAAAAAAAAAAAAAAAAAAGCTTGGTGCTCCCCTGAGAGCCAGAATATTTAAGAGCACAAACAGACCTTTGCCGTATACTCCTCCACCAATATATCCGTCTTGACCTCATTCTGTGATGTCTCTATACCTGGGGAATACAAGAGGACAATATCAGAAGTGCCACATGAGAATGGCTGTCTCAGGAACCATCAATGGCTTGAGTGTCTCCCGAGGGTGTGGTTAATGGCAGAGATGGTGCTTGACTGCCTATCTTGTCTGCGTGGCCCACATTCTTGCTCCATGTCAGAAGGCCAGTCAGGTACATGTTTGCAAGCACAAACACCCTCTTTTCTATATGCCGTTTCCCTCTTTCAGCCTTGCCTTAATTTTTCCTGCTGCTTTCAGCTTTCAGGAAATACCCTGGCAAACATAAGGAGAAAAGACTGTCTTGGTTCACAATTCAGGGGTCCATGTCAGGGAAGTCATGATGGCAGGAATCCGAAGCAGTTAGTCATATTCTCTGTTCACAGTCAGGAAGCAGAGGGAGATGAGTCCTTGTACTTAGCTAGCGTCTTCCTTCTACACAATCTAGGAGCCAAACACAGGGCACCCTTTAGGGTGTGCCTTCCCACTCTGTAAAGCCAATCAATACCCCTCCTGGATATGTTCAGAGGCTCACCTGGTGTGATCCCTCACAGGTATGCCTCTCAGGAGGTCCGGTAAAGATCCTACAGAGGTGACAGTGCCAATCCCTATGAGTCTTTTTTCCCAATCCAGTAAGACAAGAAGAACATGACTGAATTCATTATTCTTGCAACTGAACTTCTTGAAATCAACTCAGAGAACATAAATAGATCAACTGTCTGACCAAAAATCTAATGATCTGCATGTGATGTGTTCAAGTACACATTATTTGGTGCTAGAAGACATTTTTACTTGCTCTTTTTCATCCTGGCAGAATCTGTACAAGAAAGGCCTGCGTTTCCTGCCTACTGGGTACAGGCTCCCCGTTGATACCCCTCATTTCAACCACACCAAGGACACCCGCTACATGAGCAGCTATGTGAGTATTCCTCATTCTGTCAAGGTCTGAAATTTGAATGTGAAGAAATTAATATTAGTTAGTAGTCTCTTCTCATGCTCAAATTGTGCCCAGAAAGCTCAACGTGAAGGTGGAAAGGGCAGGGGCAGACGTCATGTTTCCTGGGGATGTGATGGCATTGGCTGCCTCTCCAGTTTGGGTGTGCCTAACTAGGATAGTGAGTTAGAACAGGACATGGCAGAAACCTCGGTGCAGCATTCAGTGCTGTCAAGATGCCTCTGTTTCAGCTGGCCTTAGGCTAGAAACATCACAAGCACTCCCCACATCGATTACTGGAAATGCAGCTTCACATATGCCCTGTGCACTGTGGATATAAACTTAGGAGACATTACTGTGTGTCCCTTTGAGAAGACTTCTTGCCAAGACACTGAGCCTGACACTTACCTTGCCTTTTACCTCTGTGCTCAGTTCATGGGCAGTGTCTCTATTCCTGCTGCTAGTAACTTGCCATAGGTTGCCTCTGGCACTGCCCTTTCCTGGGTTTTGTCAGAGGCAGCATAGGCCCTGAGACATGTACTCCAGGGGCAAGCCTTAGAAAGGTGTGGTAGTCTACAAGCCAACTATTGTCTGGAGAGCACGATTAAGCTCTTTCTCATGATGCTCATCTTCAGAGTCCTGGGAATTGATTCTGCAAGACAGGGCCAACATGACCCAAGAATGCACTTCCAAAGTAGATGTTAAAAGAGTTAAGAATGAAACCTGTTATTTTTAGAAATCACTCAATAAGCCATCCATCAGTATTAAAAAATATCGTCTTGGTCCTTTTTATATTTCCTAATTTTCAAGATACTTTGAGATTAAAGTGATAGGGTTTTTTTCTTGTATTTTTGCATCATATCTTACAAAAATATTTCACCTGGTAAGGGTTTTTTTTTTAACCTTTCCAGACATGTCTTTATCATCCAACTAATAACTTCCAAGGCTTAAGACCATATTAAAATCATGTCATTGGGGGGGCTTGGGATTTAGCTCAGTGGTAGAGCGCTTACCTAGGAAGCGCAAGGCCCTGGGTTCGGTCCCCAGCTCCGAAAAAAAAGAACCAAAAAAAAAAAAAAAATCATGTCATTGGGGCCAGTGAGACAGCCCAGAGGGCAAAAGCATATGTCATCCGAACCGTCACCAGGTCCGACTCCAGAGCCCATGGAAGAGGAAACAGACCCCAGAAATTGGCCCTCTGGCTCTGGATGCATGCCATACACATTCTTCACCCACAGGCATATATCATGCACGTACACGCAATAATAAAGAAATAACATTTAATTTATGTCAAGGACTAGCTCTTACAGTTGATGTTTAAAGCATAAATTTCAAATCAAGGCACAGTCTCTTTTCTAATTGAGAGATACAGTATGGTTCTTTGTTTAGCCATTACTGATTTCCATCTGGCTTTGTTTTCTCAGTTTAAGTACAAAGAAGCCTATGAACACATCAAGGCAAATGGCTACACGCTTGGACCCAAGGACGTCCCATTTGTCCATGTCCGGAGAGTCAACAACGTTACTAGTGAGGTACCGTGAACACGCATTCTCTGGGAAAAACACTGAATTTCAAAATCATGGCTTTGGACAACAGGATGAGGACCATATTTTAGTTTTGTTGCCCCTTTTAGTGGGTGGGGTTTTTTTTTCTATTAGTTAAGTCATTGTAGAGGCTTGGTTCCACAGACTATGCTGAGCTTTTTATTTTTCTAAAGAAATGATTCATTTTGGTATTTGTGTTAAATCTTTTGATTGTGTTTGTGTCTAGCTCACCACCCTGATTCTCATCAGCTCTATTTGTGTATCTGCCCTACTAAACAGCCATCGCATGGAATGTAGACTATGTGTACTCAGAATTCTTCACCTAAATGAAAGAAGCATTTTCTCTCATTCTAATCTCAAATCATTTTGTCGTCCCCAAGTTTCCTCTCTTGCTCCTTTGTGTAAAGTAATTAATTGTTTGTTTAGTTTGTTTAATTGTTGTAAGATGCCCTTGTGATCCGGCCCTAAACATTTAGAATGGTTTCTCCTTTGCTGCAGAGACTATATCGAGAACTGTATCATAAACTGAAAGACAAGATACATACAACTCCAGACACACCTGAAATCCGCCAAGTCAAGAAGACACAAGAGGCTGTCAGTGAGGTAAGAGTGTGGGGAACAGAGAGACCATCTGTCCAGGGAGCAATGCTGGCCCTTTGCTCTCTAACATTATTATGTTCTTCCCCACCCCCTCCCGCTTTAGTTGATCTACAAATCAGACTTCTTCAAGATGCAGGGACACATGATCTCGCTGCCATACACACCCCAAGTGTTGCACTGTCGCTACGTGGGAGACATCACCAGTGACGTAAGCATCTTGTAGACTCTTTCAAAAGGAGTCCTACCAAGAAGTAGCATCGCTTTCAACATTTAAGATATTCGGTGTGGGCTTTGAAAAACCTTTCCCACTGCATATTTCTTAATGAAATGTACAATTTGGAGGTAAAATTGTGAGGAAATTTCCACATTTTTCTGGCCACAGGAAAAGTCATGAGAAAGCTAGAGGAGGAACAGGGATGGCTTGCTTGTTCAGTGACTGCCATTATATGTCAACATAAGATCTTCACCAACTACTCCTACTGTTCTTGTGTCCTGTGTCCTTGGTCATATTAGGTTTCTTTCGCTCCTGATCCTGTGGGCACTCCCTCTTAACATCTTCCTACTGCCATTAAAATAAAAAACAAACAGACAAAAGCTTCTTAAATATCTCCTTTTCCTGGTGGACCCACCCATTGAATCTGCAAATTTTTCCTAGACCGGCTAACACAATATCATTGTTCTCCCTTTGGCTCAGGGTTAAAGATTTAACTTACAATTTGGAAGCAGGCAGTGTAAGAAATGAAGGTATACATGTTGAATCAAGCTGAAAATTCGAGTGCCCCCTCTATCTGTAGAGGAAATCTTCCATAGACCATCAATGGATGTATCAAACCATGACTCTACTACATACTCTTGATAAAGTTTAAATTGTGAATAAGGCACACAATATTAGTCTTAACAACTAATAATACAGTAAAGTGGCCACAACAATATACTAAAATAAAAGATATAAGTGCACAAACCACTTTTTTCTGGAATTTTCTATTTCATAGTTTTATATAACAGTCGACAATTGAAAACTGAAACCACAGAGAGCAAAACTGCACACCAATAAAGAAGTGTGGCTGTCTGTGTCTTTTTGTCTCATGTTTACACTGGCTCATAACCAGCTGTCTGCTTTTGCCCCGCAGATTAAATACAAAGAGGACCTGCAGATCTTGAAGGGACTTGGCTGCTTCCTGTATGACACCCCTGACATGGTCCGCTCCCGGCACCTAAGGAAACTCTGGGTGAGGACACACCTTCACAGTACACAGCTTGCAGCCATACACCCCATTGCTAGCTTCCAGTCAGGGGAAGAGCAGAAAGAATCTTAGGCCTACATCTACTTTTGAGGAGGAATTTGCCATCAACCCACTTGAGTAGGTCATAATTTACTTATGATCTGTGCCTGTCATAAAGGTAATGAATCCAAGTGATGGATGTTTTTGTTCTTGTTTCGTTCCCCCAAGAGGGGAAAATGGGGTGGAAGTGATTGAGACTTTTAGCATCCCAGGACACATTTAGAGCCTTCTCAGATTGCATATGACAGCCATTTGGAAGAGATGACACACGGTCCCTTAAATGACTAACCAACTTGAGTTTCTGACTTTCTTCTTCTAAGTCGAATTACCTGTACACGGATAAAGCCAGGAAGATGCGAGACAAATACAAAGTGGTGCTTGATACCCCAGAGTACAGAAAAGTGCAGGAACTGAAGACACATCTGAGTGAGGTAAGGAGGCATCGTTTGCCACTACACGGGAGGCAGACAGACCAGACGGACTGAGCTACTCAAGACTCTCGGTTTCTGTCTATGATGATCAGTACTCATTGATGACAGGGAAAGGATGTCCCTTCTGTGCTTGACTGTAGTGTCCCAATGTCTGTGCAAATCAGTAGGCTCTAGTTATTTTTCAATTCTTGTAAAAAGGGACACTAATAGTTGCCCGTCTATAACTAGGGTAAATAAGAGGCTTGACAGGACTTTATAGCTTAGAAAGTCTTTGTCTTAAACAGTTGTCTACAAACTAACATTAACTCAAGTTTTTCTGTCTTGAGTATGGGACCAAGAATACAACAACGGGGTAATTGACTATTGGGCAGCTTGATGCAATGTCTGCTGTGTTGATGCAATGGTGAGGAGGGAGAGAAAGTTCAGGAGGCAAACACTCCGGAACCATCAGTTTAGAAGGAAGAAACTTAGCCAGTTGCAGCAGCGGCTCACCTGCCTTACCCACAAGCAAACAGTCAGGGCATCCACAGAACAGTAGCCATGCCAGCAAAGAGGAAGTGACAAAGGTGTCTCGTTTTGCTTCTAGCTGGTTTACAGAGCCTCAGGCAAGAAGCAGAAGTCCATCTTCACTTCAGTTCCCGATACCCCTGACCTTCTAAGAGCCAAGCGAGGACAGAAGCTTCAGAGTCAGGTAATGCCTATGATTAATGAAAATTGATTAGTCTTCCATGCGGGAGTCATGTCTACTTGACCGTCCTGGGCTGGTAGCTGACTGAGTTGATTGTCCTTGCTGCAGCCTACATCCACAAATATCGCAGTTTTCTTTGGGACTACCATAACTGCTCTTGGGTTTTCACAGGCAAAGGGTACCCTGTCTTCTGTGCTAAGGGCTGTCTGTTTTTGTCCTCAGATGAGTGGTCATGAGCTCTAAGTAGTAAAAGTGGTTCTTTGCTCACTTCAAGAATGTATCTGAAACTGTCACATATGCAGGCAAAGTTAAGGAGAGAGGATGCTGAAAGATCTCTCAGAATCTGCTTATTCTTCCACTGGCATTCTTTATCACATGGCTTTACACTGGATCAAGTGCAGCAGAAGGACTGTTAGACAGAGGGTTCCTGGATATGTGTTTTCAAATGTCATGTCCAGAGAAACAAATTCACAAACACATACACCAACAACCTTAGACAATCAAACACACAGACCTAGATAAAGACTCTCAAGGAAGAGGACAGACTGAAGCTTCATCTCTAACTCCTCCTCCGCTCTCTTATTACCCAGTATCTCTATGTTGAGCTTGCCACTAAAGAGAGACCCCACCACCACGCTGGGAATCAGACCACAGCCTTGCAACACGCTAAAGATGTGAAGGACATGGTCAGCGAGGTAAGATGAGGACTCCATACCAGCCCGTCCGTCAGCTAAGAAATACTTCCAAGCCTTTACCTGCTACTTCGGTGAGACTTTGCCCACTACCGAGTGTGCTCACCATCACCCAGACACAGAAGCTGTGCTCCAAGAATGAGAAGCGCTGTGCCTTTCCCTTAGATTTGTGACTCGGGTGTGAATTGGAAAGGGTTAAAACTCGAACTTGGGCTGGTGCCCTGGTGCTACTGGAAGAGTGCTTGCAGGAGAAGCCTGACGCCTGGAGTTCAATCCCCAGAACCCACATAAAATTGGGAAGAGGACTAACCCACATAGTTATCCTCAGACACCATGCATCTGCCACATGCATGTATATACACACACAAACACACACAAACACGCCACAATAATTGTAATGACATTTAAACTTGCTTGTCTCTCCCTTCTCTTTCTCTACCTTAGAAAAAGTACAAGATTCAGTATGAAAAGATGAAGGACAAGTATACACCAGTTGCAGACACGCCAATCCTCATCAGAGCCAAGAGAGCTTACTGGAACGCCAGCGATGTAAGTGCCTCTTCCTTCCTCCTGCTGTGACTGGGAGAGCTGTTCTGTCACAGCCATAGCTCAAAGTCATTGCCCACAACATGGACCAGGAAAGAACACAGAGAGAGAGAGAGAGAGAGAGAGAGAGAGAGAGAGAGAGAGAGAGAGAGTGCATCACTCCAACCAAGTAGCTAAGAACTGTGTTGAGATGCTGCAAGCTATTCGTTATCTCCTGGGCAACATCCTGGGCAACAGCGTGACCCCTCCTTGTAGTTCTTGGGTGGTAACCTAGAGATACTTGATAGCTAATTTATTTAGACATAAAATCATGGTCTTGGGTGCAAAAAAAAAAAACCCCACAGATTTGATTCATTGCCTGTTCTTCAGTTCTATATAATTCGTCTAATTTTTCTATATATGAAATAGGATGAGAAACATGGTAATGAAATAAGACTACACACAAAAGAAATGTGAATAATGTGTCTGTTACACTTCTGAGCTTGTTAGCGCTTAGAAAATGTTCTCTTTCTTCTCTTAATTGCCTACTGTAGAGTGTGTGAGGGCCAGGACACAGTAGCTAGAATCAGAGGAGGGACTTCTTTGTCCACCTCATGAGGGGAAAGTGTGCCTTCTACTGGTAATGACTTTATGTGTTTCCGAAGATAGGAATATTAGTCTGCTTGAGGGAGGGCCTTCTGGCTTTTCAGTGCCTCAGAACTCAACTGCAGATTTGCAATATCTATTACTGCAACTCTTAGTGGATTGGACAACTGGACTTACACCTATCGGAACCCCCAGCCAGCCATACATATCCACTGTAGAGCTCTAGATCTCATGGCTGCGTAAGGTAATTACTAGGAAAAAGACAATTCTACTGAGTGCTTAAAGTGCAAGTTGAGAAAACCACAGGTTTATTTCAAAAACCTATCCTTCAGCACAGTCTCAGTCTTTGGCATCCCCTGTCTTTATCATTCAAGGTTACAGCTGAGTTTCTCCCACTTTGTTTTGTTGACCAGGCTTTTACTTTTGTACCCCAGGTGGCCTCTCACTGTGTAGCCCAGATTAGCCTCAAACTCACCAGTCTCTCCCAAGTCCTGAGAGTACAGTTTGAGCCTCTGTGACCAATACTTGTCAATATAACTTGTATCAAATTTAATTTTCTTTGCGCTAGAGTAGCCATGCACTGAAATTGATCCCAGGGTCCGACTGTTCCCTAGAGCTGCCCCCATGGCAATTTTTATATCCTTAATCTTTAACAGTCCTCAGCACTAATTCTAAGAAACCTTAATCTTTAAAATTACCCCAGTGCCACAAGGATGTTAGATTTCATGTATCAAACATGGCTGGACCCACAAGCTCATTTTCTGACATCACCCATTTGAAGAACAAAATAGTTCAGAAAACGCATCTCTCACTGAGTGCTTGCTCAGGCAGCCGCCTAGAGAAGCGTCTGTCTTATGCAGATGAGACCAGTAGAGTCATCGTGTCACAAGACAACAGTCATAATAAAGTGAAATTTCAAGACTGCTTAGTGGAAAAGTATTTTAACAGCAGGAGGTGGGAGCCAAGACATTATTAATATGTCTTAGACAAAGCAAGGCTATGGTCTTCGCTGTTGTTTGTTTCCTCCTCATCCCCAAAATAAATTCTTTAACATTGACATATTTTTTTAAGTTAAGTAGTCTTTGATTTAAAGAAAAAGAGCAAAGACGTAAGAGAATTCTAGCCTGCCCATGGTTTTGCCCATCATTATCAACATTCAGATATTTACCACAACCGTGAACCATGGCTCCATCCATTACGATTCCATCAATCCATGTAATTTTTTTTAATTATGACATTTTCTTTAGTGTCCTTTTCTCTTCCCACATCTGGAATGGCTTTTCGAGCTTTCCCCTAATTTTATTCATGGGGGACATCTAAGAGAGCACAAGAGCTCAAACTGAACAGACCAGAGTCATTTAACATGGTCATCTTCATAATCAGTGTCCTATTCTCTCTCAACAGCTTCGCTACAAAGAAACATTTCAAAAGACGAAAGGGAAATATCACACTGTGAAGGACGCCCTGGACATCGTGTATCATCGCAAAGTCACCGACGACATCAGTAAAGTATGTCCCTGGATGTGACTGCTTGAAATGGGTTCTGTGACCCAACACCTTTTTTTTTAAGCAGTCTCGCTTTTCTAAAACTACAGGGAGATGTGCTTTGCATTAACTCTGAGTCGGCTTTCTACAACAGGTGAAATACAAGGAAAACTACATGAGCCAGCTGGGAATCTGGAGTTCCATTCCTGATCGCCCTGAACATTTCCACCACCGGGCAGTCACTGATGCCGTCAGCGATGTGAGTATTATCGTCAATTTTCACAGAGAAATCCATGCTCCCCTGCATGAAAACTGCTGCAACACTCACCTAGTTTTGCAGGGGTAGGGAGTAAGTATCTCATGCCAAGGTACATGAGAAACAGTGAGTGAATGTGTTGGGTTCAAAGGATAACTTGTTGGTTTTCCCACTACCATTAGAGTTCTTTGTGGCGTCTAGCTGGCCCCACTTCCATATTTTTTAGATCGTGGGGATGGTTATTCAAGTCAGAAAGTTTAATTACTAAGTGACTAACTAAGCCAGAGCTTAGGAGAAGAAAAATTATATTCAAATTTGTCATCCTATGTCCTCTATGTCACCCTATGCCTTCCTCTATGACTCAAAGCATAGTCTGTGCCTATCTTGGATCCTTTGAAGAGAATGCAACGGAAAGCAAGGCCCCTTTCACTGGTCTGCGTGAAAGCTTAGCTGCCAAGCCAATGCTATTCTCTATAGAAAAGTATACTGGTTAAGATTGATTTTAGTCAATAGTAAAAATGAAAATTTCTAAGTATTATAAAAAATAGTCATAAGAAGAAGCCAGTAACTCTGGAAATTCATTTAAACAAAGCAGGCTATTTTAAATCTTCCTTACTTGACAAACTTTGGGAATCAGAGTTTCCAACCTGTTCACTTGGATGGCTCCTAACCTATAACAATTAGAGATGAGTTACTAAAACGCCTTAATGCTCCTCTTCTTGTAGGTGAAATATAAAGAAGATTTGACCTGGCTTAAAGGCATTGGCTGCTATGCCTATGATACCCCTGACTTGGCATTAGCTGAACAGAACAAGACTCTCTACAGCAAGGTATACCTGTCTTCCCCATGAGAACAGCTTCATCATTAAATGTAAAGCTGAGCTCACAGAGATGAGCACTATGGGAAAGCCTTTTGTAGCCTCATCTCTGTCCTCACTTCCAGACCCTGTAATGAACTCCCATGCTGAAATATTCACTTTCTAGATATTTTCAAGTTTGTTTTGGTTTGGTTTTTGACTGGGTGTTACTATGTAGCCTGGGCTGGCCTAGAACTCACTCTGTGTATTGAGTAGCTGGCCTTGAAATCACAGAGCCCTGGCTCTCTCTGCCTCCTGAAGAGCTAGGATTAAAGGCATGTGCAGTCATGTCTGGCTAGAGATTTCTTTAGTGCTGATCTCATTCGCTGGAGTTTTATTTGTATTTGCTGAAAAAGTATCTAGTATGACTATTCCTGACTATTCCGGAATTCCCTCTCATGATGTGATGTGACTAACTCGCCCAACTAAAGCATTAATACAGCAATAAATATCAAGTGTGGCTATTTTAATCTACAATGTGGTATATGAGGTGAATTACAGTTTGGGGGGGTCCTCATTTTCCTACTTAAAAAAATAAAGCAGTTGAATTTTCCTTTAAAATAAAAATCATCCAGTTTATGATAGGTGCCAGACAGAAGATATTTTACAGTAGACTTGCTGGGTCGCATGTATTATAGCATCTATTTTCTTCGTTAGAATCGTTTAAATTTACATTTAAAAATATTCTTAATTTGTAGAACTGATTACAAACAGGTTGCAGGGTAACTAGGTCATTACCCACTCTGCTCTGAAAAACTTTAATCATCTGATTAGTTGCTAAGAAACTATAGTCTAACTAATGGACTAAAGACTGCTTTCACGTGGCCCATCAAAATACATTAAAGTAGAATTGTTGTACTATGCCAGAACAAAAGAAAAGGCTTTAGGCCTTTGATCACCATGGAATTTGTATTTGGTGACCATCTAGTGGGTGGTTTATACTACGTATTTAGGACTATTTTCAAGATGTCAGCCCCTCTCTTCCCAATGCTCCAGGAAATAAGAAAAAAATAAACTCGATAAAGACTTGTTAGCTCTGTGAATGCATCATTACAAGTGTTAAGATAAAGAGCATTGCTCCTTAAGATTGGATACGCAATCAAATAATTATGTTCTTTCCCCTAGTATAAGTATAAAGAAGTATTTGAAAGAACAAAGTCAAACTTCAAGTATGTTGCTGACTGTCCAATTAACAGGCATTTCAAGTACGCAACTCAGTTGATGAACGAGGTACGTAAAACTAATCTGATTAAACCTATTTGGTTCTCTTATATTTTTGGTTGTGAGCCTAGCCTTTAACGGTTGAGCCATCTCTCCAGCCCCCTATTTGGTTCTCTTAAAAAATTTGCAGGGCTGTTTCATTAAAACCTAATATATACCATGACAGGAAATCTGTCCTAAATGTTCCTTCCATATAAGGGCTTGGAAAGACTGTACAATGTCACTATCTGGTTGGCCCTGCCCAAACTTTGAGTAGATCCACGTTCACCTTCACCTCTGTAACACAGTCTTAAGGTGCCAGAGAGAGGAGGAAGGATTTTGTGGACGATCCACTAACTGCCTTTAACCCATGTAGAGCTTGGAGACCTGGATGGTCAAGGTTGATTCAGTAGCCCCACAAAGGCACCAAAATGGAACTGGTCAGAACCCTGACGCGCTCAATGGGGATAGTTGTGTGACTCATGCATTCAGACACATCACTGTTACTCCCACGGAATTGGATGCATACGGGTATCTATTTACACCTCCCTCTATATTCTACTCCGTCTTCCCTATACCGATTTTACAATGATGTAATTATTTGAATATAATTCGAGCGAGCCCAAATCATCAAGCTGTGAGCCCTAAATTGGGGAGTTTTTATAATGTTTAGATGTTTTCATAACTAAACTTACGCTTTTCTGCTTTCAGATAATACGTGGACTTGCATAAGTTCAAACATGTTAGAATATTACTAGAGGGGCACTAACAATAAGACTGTAGCCAGCGGTGCATTTCCGTGTGGCCTTTGCCAATTTCAGTTCATTTTTGTTTAATTACTTCATTTCAACACATTTCCAGGCAGGAAAAGTCTAACACCAACACCATCAGCAGCTTCCTAGGACAGTCTTGATATATTTTGTTTTTCCTGTTTCATGAATAATTTCCAGGTATCTTTTAAATCATCAAGTAAATCAGTACAGTTTTCCTTGAGTAAACCTAGTTACAATTTTGGATATTATAGTTAGTTACACCTCTGTATAGCATTAATTATACTTTTAGACTCTTGCTGCCTTGTAGATGAAACTTGTAGATTATTGGCACCTCATTTTAAATACAGTGTAAGATTCCGTCCAGCCTGATGTCACTAACATGTATAATGAAAAGATAGAAACGTGACCCTACCATACCTCAGCTTGCTCTCTTCCAGGCCTCAGCCTCTCTCCGGAAAAAATCTGTGTTCGCTTGTCATTCCTACTCTCTATATGATCATCTAAACATTGTCCTGGGTATTGCTAGGTTTCAGACTCTCTGGAGTATTCAGATTGAGACATTACCATGTGCCCTCAATGTCATTTTCTTGCTATAATTTAATATGATGTTTGAGCAGAAAAAATACAGAGCTGATTATGAGCAGCGGAAAGATAAATACCACCTGGTAGTCGATGAACCTAGACATCTGCTGGCTAAGACGGCAGGCGACCAGATCAGCCAGGTATTGTGATGAGGCCGGCAGCTTGGCCCAGACAGGACTGTGCTCCGATTTCTCCCAAGGTGTCGTCCCGTCTGCTGCAAGGATGTCATAGGTTCCACCTATGATATTGGACTGTTCTGTTTCAAAATATCTGTCTAGCCACCCAAAGAGCCCGTGAGCTGTTTGAGTGTGCCAGTCAACGCTCTGTGTCCTCACTTGTGCCGTGGTGAAGGTGAAAACAGAAGCTGAGGGCCCCCTCCATTCTCTTCTTCTGCAGTACCCGTTTTGTTAACAGCAGCGGTAAACTGCAGATGGAGTTGTTAAAAACTAATTTTTAAAGTTATGGGAGAAAAAAGACAGAGGAGATCCCTACCCTACTCTTCTGTTCTGATGATGTCCTCTCCATAAGGCAATCAGGGTGGTGACATACATACTGTTTACCTCTGTCCTACCCATTTGCGAGGGTCGTGGAGGGTCAAAGCCTAAATATTTCCGGCCATTCTCCTTGCGCTCCACACGGGGGCTTCACCACACAGCTCTGTGAGTACGCAAAGTGTGTTAAGCCTACATCTCTTCACTCGGAGGTGACTGGGATATAGAGCCATGTTCTTTCTGTCTTCATGAGTCTCTCTTGTGCTTCACTGCTCTTTGCATGGACAGAGAAAATATAAGTCTAGTGCCAAGATGCTTCTGAAACAAGGCTGTAATGAGATCCTGCGTCCAGATATGTTGACTGCTCTCTACAATACACACATGTGGAGCCAGGTAATGTCCAACAGGGTGTGAAGAAGCAGGCTTAGACCTTCGGCGCAGCGCCTTCTATGCTCTCTTTGGTCCCCTGACCTCTGCCCCTGCTGCTTCCTCATGATAAAGCATATGAATGTTCATTCCTTAGAAGTAAAATTTGATCATGGCTGGGTATACTGGGCAGCCATTGTCTGCACATCTAAGGCTCAGAAATCCTCGAAGGTCAGCAGAGTCTCCATGCATTTTTTTTTCAAATTGATAGATATAACATTTACTTAATTTTTTTTTAGTGTTTGCTTTGAAAGGCAGATTGCTTAGAAATTAAGGTTCTTCAGTAGATTAGTGGCTTTCAAAGGTCCGAATATTTAATGTTTTCTTCCAATTGCCCCATTGCTCAGCTCTCACTGCAACTGTTTCAGAGAGCTGGGGCTAGCCACGTAGGCCCTGGACATTGGCAATATTCACGTCAGTAACGTTGTCACCCAGTGAGGTCCACTGAGCATGCACTGCCACCTTTCTCACAGACCGGAAGGCAAATGTGGTAACTCAGTTACCCACACGAACGTTAATGAAATGCCACTGCCTTGGCCCAAGCCAAAAGGGCTCCAGCCAATCTTTCCTGTTAGCAGATTGCTTTGTAATCTTAGTTTGTTGTCAAGTCAATATTTATGAAAAGGGATATGTCCTCACATAAATATCCTTGTCCTTGATAGGATCATCCAAACACTATGCATGAAAGTTTGTTGGTCTCTGTATCTGTCCTGCTTTAAACAGCTTATCTGCATGACAAACAAAACAAAAAAAAATGGGACTTGGAAATTTCCAATAAAAAATTCATTTTGGATGTGGGGGAGAGGGAAGGTGGGAGGACTGGGAGGAGTGGAGGGGGGAGGCTACAATTGGAATGTATTATATGAGAGAAGGATAAATGAGTAGAGAGATCACAGATAGATGGGTGGGTGGGTTGGTGGGTGGGTGAGTAGATGGATGGATGGATAGATAGATAGATAGATAGATAGATAGATAGACAGACAGACAGATAGATGATAGATTAAAAATCTAAAATACTTTAAAAGTCATATATACTCATTTTATTGGACATAGAAAAATACCAATGTAAAATGGAATGTTAGAGTGAGGTTGTCAGTTCAGAGAAGAGTCTAGCCTTCCTCTGAGATTTACTATACACATGCCCTTGGCTCAGGTTCCTAACCTCTGAGAGCCCCTTTGCTTCCGTGTCTATGAAATACATTGGAAAGCGTCTGTCCATGCTACTACATTACGGCAATGAAATGCAAACGTTAGTAAACACCTCCAGTGAGCGAAGGCAGAAGCCACCCTCTGGTATTGCATGAGATTTCTTTAGGACTTCTGTTCTGGAATGTAACTTGTCCTTTCCTCCGTGATTTAGATCAAATACAGGAAAAAGTATGAGAAGTCAAAGGACAAATTCACCTCCGTTGTGGACACCCCGGAGCACCTGCGCACCACAAAAGTCAACAAGCAAATCAGTGACGTAAGCAGAGGGCAAAGGGCCTGCATCCTCAGGCTCAGCGCATCTGCCCAGGCGGGGCCCACTGTAGCCTGCCAGGTGTCTGAGAAGCGGCTGTGAGGGGTGGGAGGCAAGAGTGATGCATGCCTGCTGCACACAGGGCTCTTCTGTCATACGGAAGCCTCATCATTCAAATCAGCAGGCAAGCCAGGAGACACAGAGGCCTCAGCAGACAGCCTCTCTATTGGGTTTATAAAATTGCCTTTGCTTCCTACTCACTTTCCATGTGTATTTTAAGTTGAAAATGGAGAAGCATGATGTTGTACCTTCCCGCTTTTCTGATCTGCTTCAGATACTTTATAAGCTGGAGTACAACAAGGCCAGACCCAGAGGCTACACCACCATCCATGACACACCCATGCTGCTCCATGTCCGAAAAGTGAAGGATGAAGTCAGTGATGTGAGTACCCGTCCTTAGCCCCTCTGTCTTGGACTTCCAATGTGATGTAGTAAACACCAGATGGTGACCTGTGGAAAAACCACTTGGCAACCTAGTGCCCTAAAGTGGCAGCCCTCCCTCTGTCTTCCTTATGATTCTGAGTTGACTGGACACCGCAAAATAGGTCTGTTGCAAATGTTATTGGCCGACAACGGGGGGAACGGGGGCACAGCTAGGCCAAGACCCAAGGTGGCTCTTCCAAGACCCTTTCCCAGTGTGTCAGAGCCACACTGATGTGGATGTAAAGGGAAGGCAGATCCAGAGACATAAAGTGCAGTTGGAGAGAACTTAGTGGCAAGGCTTAGCCCAAGGCAGCAAGACAGAGCAGATCCCTACAGTTTGTATCAGAGGAAGAGACATGGGTCAGGTCAAAGGCAACTTTATCAGACCCAGGAATGTACCTGTTCCTCTTGAGATAAGGTCGGTTGGGCATGATGGCACATGTCTTTAATCCCAGCACTACAAAGGCAGAGGTAGGCAGGTCTCTGTGAGTTCTATACCAGCCAAAACTGCATAGTGAGAGCCCATCCCCAACCGCAAACAGTAATGTCAGAAGGTCCCTCCCTGGCACCAGCCTGTGGTTATAAAGGTCTATATGTCACTCCAGTGATTTTTCTCCAAGTGTTCTGCTAGGAAACATTGCAGGAAAAACTGAACTGGGTGGCCAGGGTGACCCTGGGACAGACGTGGCAGATACAATCAAGATGAGCATGGCTCTGTGAAGCTGAATGCACAGAGAGCCGTACTCACACAACTGACAGCTGATGGGCTTCTGTATAAATGAGGCCCCTTCTGTGCGTCTTTTCCATATTGCTTCCAGAGGTCATGAGTTCAATTCCCAGCAACCACATGGTGGCTCACAACCACCTGTAATGGGATCTGATGTGCTCTTCTGCTGTGTCTGAAAACAGCTACCGTGCACTCATATAAATAAAATAAATAAATCTTTTTTTAAAAAAATGTTTAATTAACTCTCTGGAGAAAAAAAAACTAACTATGTCATTGTTGTCTCCCGTAGCTGAAATATAAGGAAGTTTACCAAAGGAATAAATCTAACTGCACCATCAAGCCGGATGCTGTTCACATCAAGGCAGCAAAAGATGCCTACAAAGTCAACACGAATGTAAGTCACACAGCTTTCCCTGTCCCCATCCAGCCTTCGTCCCCTTGCTGCAGTAACAGAATACCTTTGACTGGGTAATTTGCAGAAGTTATTTAAGTTCTAGAGATAGGGAGGTCAAGCGTACGTGAGTATCTGTCGCTGTTCCCCTTACTGCATTCTCCCATGGTGGAGAGCACATGGGGCCGGAGAGCAAGTGGAAAAGTCTGAGAGTGAAGGCTTGTTCTCCTGCAGCATGAGTCTCAATCCCCCTGGAGGCTCTGCCTTCCAGGCCACAGGGCCTACTGAAGGTCTCAGTGCCCCCTGCCATCCCAGTGGCAGTGAAACCTCAACACAAGTTTTAGAGATTGCTGTGGTTTGACATTTAACTGTGGGGACTTAGCCACCTCAGCAAGCAGGTGACCTTACAAATCTCTTCATGAGACGAAGCTCTGCCTGTCCAAATGAAGAGCTCATCGCCAGGAGAACGAGTAGTGAATGATACTAAAAACCAAATGATTCTGCTCTTCGTGAAGGGGCATGAAGAGCCCAGGGTGGTCTCGCTAGGCCACACGCTACATCTCCCTAGTGTTTGTGGGGCAGATGAGTTCAGATGTTAGCTCTGAAACAAGGGCAGCACTTTGGAGAGCACATCAGCATCTTTCAGTCTTTTCTCCATGCTCTCCTCTCGCCCTAAGCTCTGGTATCTGCTTCTGAAGGAGAGACCAGAGTCGCTAGCTGTCTCGGGTACACTGTCTAGACGCTCCACTTGCTTCGGTCTTCCCTATGTTGATAACATTTCTTTTGCCGGAAGGCCCTAAAAATCTCACCCACAGAAGCAACTCTGTAAGCTTAGATGGGCCCCGACTTCTTAAAACACATAAACTAGTGTCACAAAACGTTAGACATCCAACTGATTCTCGTTCATTCCAGAAGCATCCATTTCTAGGGGCAGGTAGATTGAGGTGTCACAGAGAAGCTGGCAAGAGTCTTAAGGATGCGCTGGTGGGCAATAAATGGGTAAACAGATGTGGAAGATGTGGGAAGGAAATGTAGGAAAATAGACTGTGGAATCTGGGTGGTGGCCGTATACCGTGTCTGTGATACTCTGGCCTCTTTTACAGAAATACCTGTAACTTATTCACAAATCAGCAAGTAGTTAACAATGCAGGCGATGAAGGCAGAGTTAAGGTAGACTGTGGAATCATTTCACCTGGAAGTGTTCCAAAGCTTCAATACCAATTTGGGAGCAAAGAGGACACGAGTGACTGACAAGCTGCATAGAGCAGACAGTTTTATCAAGGGTTCTATGAGCTGCGATTTGTGGAACGTTGACTGGCGAGCGTTCCCCCCCTCCCCTTGGGTACTACATATATGTGTTGACTCAGCCTGACCGTTGTCTTTCTGTCACACTCAAAACAGCTGGACTACAAGAAGCAGTATGAGGCCAATAAAGCCTACTGGAAGTGGACACCCGACCGCCCAGACTTCATCCAGGCCGCCAAGTCATCCCTGCAGCAAAGCGATGTAAGAGAGGAGACAGACCTGGGGCTGTCTCCAGCACTCACTGTCAGGGCACTTGCCCCGGCTGATTTGGGCTCTAAATTAGAAGGAAGTTTGAGGGGAGAAGCAAGTTCATGAAACAAACCTGACTGTGGAGCTGTCCTCTGACAACTGGTCCCAGGCATGGGGGCTCAGAGACCTGAAGCTAGAGAGAGAGGGAGAGTTGGTCCCAGCCTTGGTTCCTGGGCTAGAAGGGATGAATCTAGCATGTGGTAACAGTGAGAGGCCAGGAAGCCCCTCCCTTTACTCTGAGAATGGGTATTCCTTCTGAAGATGCCTCTCTGGTTTAATCAAATGACCTGCTTCCTCCTATCGCAGTTTGAATACAAGCTGGACCGAGAGTTTCTCAAGGGCTGCAAGCTTTCTGTCACTGATGATAAGGACATGGTGTTGGCCCTCAGGAACTCCTTAATAGAAAGCGATGTAAGTATCTGGCCTTCTACAGTGTCTACCCTGACTCAAGGCCATCTTGTGCAGCAGCCGTCTCCAGAAACATCCAGGACAGGACAGAAGCTCCATCTGTAGGTGATTCTAGCACATGCTGCCGCCCTCGGTGGCCGTCTATGAAATCCCATTGAGCCTGGCATGGTTCTTGGCTTGTACTGCAGCCGGCAGTTAACACAGCACAGGGAATCTGAAAGACCGGCTGGATTCTCCCCTGAATCCTAAGTTTCTGTTCTGTGGGATCCTATTCTTCCTACTTTATACCCACCACCTCTGTAAAGGAGGAAAGATTGTGTTTCTAGGCCCAATGAGTGTCAGGTGACATATTTGAGAATGCGTTCAACTAAAGGCAAAGATTTACCGTGAGGTTTTCATCTTAATAAAAACCTCAAGTTGTCAGGAGAAACCCGTTTTGAACGAACGTTAAATCCTTCGGTGCGGTCCTGAGTGGTGGGACCCTCTCAGCTACTATTGAGGGATTTGCGAACTGAATGAGCAAGATATTTTTTAAAAAGCTAAAAAAAGTCCCCTCCCCTTCTACTCCCACAGCTGAAATACAAAGAGAAACACGTAAAGGAAAGGGGAACCTGTCATGCTGTGCCTGACACCCCACAGATCCTCTTGGCAAAGACTGTCAGCAATCTGGTGTCTGAGGTAACCCACCCACAGCCCATCTGCTTCCCTTCCATCTCAGGCTGAGGCCCCAAGCAGAGTCATTAACAAGCTCTTTGTGGATTCCCCCAGAACAAGTACAAGGACCATGTCAAGAAGCACCTGGCCCAGGGCTCATACACAACACTGCCAGAGACCAGGGATACAGTTCATGTCAAGGCAGTGACCAAGCACGTCAGTGATGTAAGTGGCCAGCCACGGAGCTCTTGATGGCAACTATGAATTGGGTCAAGGACAGCCAGCCCCCTGCTTACAAACGCTTTCCTTTACGCATCTGCACTCTTAACCTGAGTATATGAATCCTAACTCCAGTTTTATTTTAAGTGTATTGGTATTACAGTTGTGCAGGTTGTAGCAGATGTGGGCTTTGTTCCATAGCACATTTTGCAATATAAGGCATAACTAATGCTATTAGTGGGAAAAAGCAGTGCCGATCAAAAGTGGCCTCTGCTGTCATTAAGCAATGTTCAGTTTGAGAGCTAAAAATCGCCTGGCATACCTCAGGAGTCTCTGCCAGTGCACTGCATCCTGCTGTTATAACCTGTGACAGATATCTTAAAGGTAAGAGTTAGCAATGAGCATTGAGCGTGCTTGAGTTCCGTTCTCTAAGCTTGCTGGATAGTTCTGGTGTTAGTCCACGAGAGAAAAGACGGGGAGGAAGTAGACTATGACCCAGAGATCAAAGTTCCACCCCACACTGCGATCGGGAGTCATGGACTTTCCTGAAGATCTTCTCATATTCCTCAAATAAATCTTTCCCTCACCTTCCTCTGCTCACACGAACAACTCTGATGCCGTTTAGACAAACTACAAGAAGAAGTTCGTCAAAGAGAAAGGGAAGTCCAACTACTCCATCATGCAAGAGCCTCCAGAGGTGAAGCATGCGATGGACGTGGCCAAGAAGCAGAGTGATGTAAGTTCCCGCCTCAGCATCCTGAAGGGTCACATGACACCGTGGACCGCAAATGAGTGCATGCTCCTCATGCAGTGATGTCCCTGTCTGACGGTTTTAGAAATACAGGGGTGGGAATCGGCTTACTTTTACCAACACACATGCTGTTTGTATTTAATGAAGACCATTGGAAAATTCTGTCGGCCTCAAGTAAGCGCTTTCTTCCCTCAAATCAAGGTTGCTTATAAAAAAGATGCCAAAGAGAATCTGCATTACACCACAGTGGCCGACAGGCCAGACATCAAGAAGGCCACCCAGGCAGCCAAACAGGCCAGTGAGGTAAGAGTGTCATTAAAGTTCAGTGTCACAGTGGCACTGTGTGTGTGTGCCACCGAGACCACACTTCCCACTTGGGGTCTCTCTGATGCAGGTGGAGTACAGAGCCAAGCACCGCAAGGAAGGCAGCCACGGGTTAAGCATGCTTGGCCGCCCAGACATTGAGATGGCCAAGAAGGCGGCCAAGCTGAGCAGCCAGGTAATACAAAATGGCATACAGGGACCCCGGTGTGGGAGTTTCAAAACTAGTCAGGGACAAGCGATTCCCAGGAAGAGCAGTGTCAACGAACCAAGAGACACAGGGTCTTAAACTGTACTACAGCATTTAAACAGTTCAGAAGGCCTTGACTCATTTCTTGCTAACCAACCTAGGCTTTCTAGCCTTCCACGTCTCCATTTACAGGTTAAGCATCTAGCTGTTTTTCGATTTAACCGCTCTTGGCGACTAAGGGTGCTTTTTGCCAGGCAGTAAGATTTAGATCCAGAAGGTCTGCTTTGAAATTGAGTCACCTGGGAGAGACTTGGTACTGTGTAACCATCATGATATTCTAACTTTTAAGACCTGACCATGTAAAAGAACCTTTCTCCCTGCATTTAACAACAGATACGAGTGCCCAGGCTAGGCATGGCTGAGTAGGGGTGAGCAAATGTCTTCAGGTTCTTGTCTCTGTAGTTAAATAATACAGTCTTGTATGACGAGAGCTTGGTCACAGTATGCACAGGGTGTCAAGAAGAATGCTTCATTTCAGCAGACTTTGTATTATTAAGACAGGCTCAGAAATGTGTTGTCCAAAGCAGACTGCCCACACTCCCTAACCTCTGCAATGTCTCCAAGTTTATACCGGTTTTTAGAGAGCTGTAGTCTAATAGCAGCTCTCTTAGGGCAACCTTTGGTCCATCTGAAGTACCACGATGAAGCCTTTTTCCTTGGGTGTCTTTGTGTTAATGACCATTGGTTGGAGGAGAGTCTGTGGCTGTCTTGGTTGAAGGTTGAGGGACCCTAGGTTGTGTCACAGACACTTCCTGGGTAGAGGCAACACACCTCTCCTCACTCCAGAAAGGGCGCTCAGGAAAGACCAAAGTAATGATTGCAACAAAGTCCAGTTTGGTGAACAATGAGGTTTTTGTTGTTATTGGGGGTTATTGCTAACAAGAGTATGAAAGAAGGGGTACATCCAAGGACCAGGGATAGCTCACAAACAGATGCTTTAAAGCCCACTGCAACATGGCGAGGACCCTGGACCTCTCCCCCAGCTTGGCGGCAACCGCAGTCTGAAGAGCAACCTTTCCTTCTGGAGCTGGCTGCTCGGCCATTGTTTATCCTTTTATACTGTTGGTAGGGACCTTAAGAATCTTTCAAGGTTCATTCCCTTACCCCCACTGGCCTTTTGTTTACCCCCTGTGTACTTCCTGGGGCAAGGGTTTCCATTGGGATGGACTGTTCCAAGCCTAAGAGCCAAATGCTGCCTTTTAATTGGTTTAACCTGTAGTAGGAGTTGTCTGCTAGTGGACTTCCAGACTTGATCCTCTAACGTCAGTGATAAAGGCATCGATATGTTTGTCAATAAGCCAAGTTTTGTGTCACTCGTTATTTGGTTGAATTGTCCAATGAGCAGCCATCTTTTTCTGTCTTACCTGAGCACAATGGCCATCTCTTTCTTTCACTCACACTTTTCCATATCCTCAGTCTCATGTACTCCAGAAGTACAATGAATTTTACATCCCCTGTTATTCTCAAGTATCTCACTTTTTCTTTATTTCAAACCTGATACCCGCTGATCCATCCATCTTGTTGCCCCCTGTGAGTATAATAATAATAATAATAATAATAATAATAATAATAATAATAATAATAATAATAATAACAAGAAGAAGAAGAAGAAGAAGAAGAAGAAGAAGAAGAAGAAGAAGAAGAAGAAGAAGAAGAAGAAGAAGGGGAAGGGGAAGGAGAAGGAGAAGGAGAGGAAGAGGAAGAGGAAGAAGAAGAAGGAGGAGGAGGAGGAGAAGAAGAGGAAGAAGGAGAAGAAGAGGAAGAAGGAGAAGAAGAGGAAGAAGGAGAAGAAGAATTATTTATCCTATTTTAAAATAACAAATTTATCTAGCTTAACAAATTCTTACTTCTCAACCTTTGCTACTTACAACCTGCAGATCTCTGATATCTGAGGTATCCAGGTAGGGAAGCCAAAATGACCCCAGTATCACTGATAGCCTCCCTAACTCCAGCCTAAAATCGTTTTGCTTGTTTGTTTGGTTTGGGTCTGGGTTTTGTTTTTCAAGACAGGATTTATCCGTGCACCTTTGACTGTCCTGGAACTCACTCTTTAGACCAGGCTAGCCTCAAACTCAAAGATGCTCCTGCCTCTACCTCCCGAATGCCACGACTATAAGTGTGTGCCACCATCACCCAGCAGGCCTAAGCTTTTACCACTTAGTCTTGACGTGTATTAGCAGGATGCCATGTTGATGTCACCAGAGAATATGATGGCAAAGCCAGTGCTGTCTCCTGTGACTTCATATCATCCCTGCTTGTCTGTGACCCTGTGTAACTGGAACAGTACTCTCTTACACCCTTGAAACTGCCCCACTGGTGTAACAAGTTCCGTGGTCAATTATAACATGGACATAATTATAACATGGACATAATTATAACATGGACATAGTCACAATTGTTTATGTTTCCCTGGTCAGAAGCTCGGGATTGATCTAGATGTTTGCATTTGTCGTCGTTAGGTTAAATACCGAGAAAACTTTGACAAGGAGAAAGGCAAAACACCCAAATACAACCCAAAAGACAGCCAGCTCTACAAAACTATGAAAGATGCCAACAACCTTGCAAGTGAGGTATGTCCTTTAATTGCGGTAAAGGTCATAACATACTGTCTGCCATTTTAATCCTACTTGAGGAGCATTAACCACATTCACGGTGCTCTCCAGTTACCACCACTATTTCCAAAGCTTTTTTATTGGCCCCAAACAAAACCATGAAGCAACCCTTACTTCCCTAAGCTCCTGATACATGGAATCCTACAATATTTCTCTCCGTGTCCTATTTTATTTAGCACAACATTTCCCAGTGCAGCATTAATTAGCATTGCAGCCCATTTTATGGCTTAGTATCAGTCCCGCATGTGTGCCACCCTTCTGTTGACGACACCCATTATGTATCTACACTCTGGTCATTTCTTCTTTTTGGCAACTATGCACAAAGTGGTTTTCCTTTGCAGCCACCCCAGAATTCGTTTCATGAAGGGGTATCTTGACTATCATTTTCCTTAGCGCTATTTCTCACTTCCTCTTTATGTGATTCTTTACCACTAGGTCAAATACAAGGCTGACCTGAAGAAACTCCACAAACCCGTGACTGACATGAAGGAATCCCTGATAATGCATCACGTCCTGAATACAAGCCAGCTCGCCAGCTCTGTAAGCTCCATCACTGGTTCCTCAGGCACTGGCAGCTGGCTTCCTCCTCTGGGCTCCTATGGCCTCCTCTCTGTTATTGATACATTCTGCTTACCACAAAATTACTATTTGGTGATATTCCTCCAAACTACACTAATCTACCAACCAATTACCCATAAAACACCATTGGCTGCAATGCCTCTCAGAATGTAAGAATGCTCGTTTGGGCTGGGGATGTAAGTCCACAGTGTTTACCCATGGGTTTGATGCCCAGGAGGAAAACAAAAAAAATAAATAGCTCCAGTTCTTGTAAGGATGTACAAGAGTCACCTGAAACAGCCTCTTGCTTTCAGTGACAGCCACTTAGAGACAGCCACACCACAGCAGTGTTTGCATCTGGTATTTACCAACAGTACCGCACGTGGTGTTTTACCTATCCAACCATTTCCTTTTCTTTTGGCGGGAGGGGGAGGGGTTGTTTGTTTATTTGTTGGCTTTTGGTGGTGGTAGGGAGATGACAGGGCTTTCTACATAGCCCTGGCTGGCCCGGAACTTGCTGTGTAAACCAGTCTGGCTTTGGACACGCAGACATCTGACACCTCTGCAGGGATTAAAAGCGTGTGCCGCGTGCCTGGCCCTTAAACACCTAATCTAAGCAGGGACGCCTGAGACTTTGCGGAACCTTCCCACTGATGTGTTTCTTTGCTCCTTCCCCTCAGTACCAGTACAAGAAGAACTATGAGAAGAGCAAAGGCCACTACCACACGATACCCGATAACCTGGAACAGCTACACCTCAAAGAAGCCACAGAGCTGCAGAGTATCGTAAGTCTATCAAGATGGCCTCCCCACACTGAGCTTCCATTTATCACAGTATTAAAAAACAGTATCAAGTCCACTCTAGGAACGGGTGGACTCATTTTAATAGCCATTGTTTGAGAAAATATTCCCCGGTACTGGGGCTTGAATTGGGTAACATTTTGAGATTGGTTTATTGACAGTATTTATATATAATAGAGAAATATACAGCTGCCATGTTTGTTATTCATGACAGTGCTGGAAGCCTGGCAGTTAGTTCCCCAGAGAGACAAACCTCTCACAGTAACCCTATGTCCTCAGCCAGGAAACACCAATAAATTGGACAAGTGACATGATCACACCCAACACTGTAGGAGTCTCTGAGTGTTATAATTATTCTTAGAGGAAAGAACTTACTAGTAACAAAGTCTTGGTACCACAAACTCATCATTATTGGGTGTCCTGGGGTATTAGCCAGAGGGCTGAGTTATGATAGGTGCTTCCCCATCATGTGTAAAGCAGTGTGTGTCCTCTTCCTGTGTTCCATCATGACCAAGAACGCTGAGTTGAGCAACGGCATTGAGGTTATGGGTGGAAGAGCCCTTGTCTTTCTACCTCTCAGTTTCTCCTCATGCCATTATCAATAGTGTGTTGACTATAAGGAAGAGACCATTTTACCTGCTAATGTCAGGCTTACTCAGTCCAGCTGTGAATTGCTTTCCCCTTAAATGCTAAGTTATCACAAATAGTAAAGTACATAGACACTGGTGTCCCAGAGGGAGCTGTTTGCTTTTAAAGCCTCACATGTTCTACAGTCAATGGAGACCACAGGTCTTTGGTAATAATAGTTCTTATGAAAGAACTAGAGGCTTTATCAGAAATATCAAAAGATGCTATTTATTGTCAAAATTCATATATCCATATCAAGTCTTGGATGGCCTCATATACGGGCAATTTTCTCCAAACAGCATTTCCAAAAATCAATATTTTTGCCAGATAATTGTTGCCAGTGATTCTTTTGTGTCTCTAAATTAAGTATATATTAAATCTAATTAGCTCGTTCTTTTCAGATAGCATTGATTCTCCATCCACAGGCATCAGCTCAAAACGGTCTACGCCTGTAACACAATAGGAAAGTCTTTTGGCTTTGCAATAAGATAAGCCACAATAGACACAATCGAAAGTATGTAGGAAGCTGAGGCTAGAGGATTCTGAGTTCAAAGCCAGCCTGTGACACATTGTGAGAACCTATCTCAGATAATATTAAAAAAATTAAGTAAACCAATAAATTGCTGCCTGTAAATAGTGTCTCTGTCTAGGAATTGACTAGTGGCAAAATACTCAATAGACCTTCTCATCACTAGGTGAAATACAAAGAAAAATATGAAAAAGAACGAGGCAAGCCCATGCTGGACTTTGAGACTCCAACATACATCACTGCCAAAGAGTCTCAGCAGATGCAGAGTGGGGTGAGTCCTACACCGCACAACAATGACATCATCAGACCAAAGAGCACTGGCTCAGCCCCGGACCCTTCCCAGCCTCCTAGAACATTACCCGAAAGTGGTAGGAGGTACAGTTTGTAACCTAAAAGCTTGCCCACTGCAGAAATTCTACAATCCAGTTATTTTCTTTAAGATGTTTTGAGTAGTATTCGTTAGACATGATTGGCTCCCACATTGTCATAAAAATCAGAATACGCTTATTTCTAAAACTGAAAAAAAAAATATGTGGAATACAATTTGAATTTGTCTTCACTGAGTGAAAAGTTCCTACTGCACAGATGCATGTGGCTTTTCCATGAATGTCACTTGGTGGGACGCCCCAAGCCAAGCAAGAGTGGATCCACACCGGCACATGCATGGTTACCATGCCAACATTCACTCCAGCCAAGTGAGGCGATCGGCCTACTTGCCCATCAGCAGATTAATAGATACGGGAAAGTGATGTCTTATATACACAGAGGAGTTCTACTAAGCCATAAAGAGGGAGTCATGTAATTTGCAGGGAAATAGACACAACTGGAGGTCCTCATGTTAAATTAAATAAGCCAGACTGAGACAAAGGTCCTATGTTTGCAGAATCTAGATTTTTTGAAAGGGCATGAGAGAGGGGAACAGTTTGTGAAGACAGGAAGGGAAGAAGGGGAAAAAAGAAAGACAAAGAGATGTAGCCTGAGATGGGGTGAGGGACGCAGTTTTGATCAAAGTGTATTATATACATGTATGAAAAAATCAAGTCAAAATGCCATATTCCCTATAATGAAGAGCAGAGATATTCTAAAAACAAGTCTTTTTCACTTTGAATCATAATGGAGAATGGAATTTTACTTAGACTCCCAGGAAAATGAGCCTCCTGGGGTCTTGTTTGCCTCTTCTCCATGAAGCCTGTCTCCCAATACAACAGCATCTTTTTTTTTTTTTTTAAGAAAAGTAGTTTGTGGACTTTCCTGGTATATGGAATGCAGGTCATAGAAAGTTTAAAATAGGTTCAAATATTGGTGACTCTGAATTAGGCACTATAGGAGTGCTCCGGTAACTTTGGGGGAGATTTAAAACTCTGTGAAGAAGTTGGGAAAGCACGCTTCTAATATCTGTTCCTGCTCTCTGTGAGAGTGGAGTTGAAGGGACCAGGGGAGGGGACAATAGCCCTTTCTCTCCATCATGGATGGAACCACAGAGTCCTATGCTACTGCCTCACTGTTCACCTTGTCTGTTCAGAGGTTAAAATAATAAGCCATGAGCCCCTTGATGCTCCCCTAGGGCCTAATAGGGCATGACTATGCCTGACACTGTAATGCCGGAGCCTAACAGTGCTGGCACATGGTAGATGCTGACTGTAAGGGAAGAGATAGTAAAGGAGGGAACAATAGGGCTGGTGGTATACACCTGTAACCTCAGCACCCAGGAGCCTGGTGCGGGAGGATCATGGGTTCAAAGCCAGCCTACCGCATGTCAAGGAAAGTCAAACGCATAAGGATGGGCAGTGCCAATGAGATTCAGTCTCCGAGGCTTTTCCTTTCTACTCTCATATCCTGGAGCTGCTGTAAATCCTGAAATAAAGTACTTTGTCCCTTTTAAAAACGGTAGTGAAGGAGCTGGAGAGATGGCTCAGGGCACTGGCTGCTCTTTCGGAGAGGCTCCAGGTCTGATTTCCAGCACCCACGTGGCAGCACAGAACTGTCTGGAACTCCAATCCTGGAGGAATCCAATACTCTCTTCTATCCTAAGCAGGCACAACCCCCATACACATAATAAAATAAAAGGAAGTTTAAAGTGCTCGGTGTAAAGCACGGGAAGCAAAAGCCCAACTACCCGAGTTCCATCTTGAAGACCCACAAGTCCCAAGGAGAGAAATGGCCGCTGGGAGTTGCCCCTGCCCTCCAGCAATGCACGGTGGTGTGCACATTGCAACATACGCTGTGGCGTGTGTTTGCTCCAGCGCTCACCCACAGTCACCCCTAGTAACGGAGATAAAAGTAATAAGTGGAACGGTCTCAGGAAGAGAGTAGATTTCAAGCCGACGGCCCATCCATCTCCCCATTATGATTCGGGTCAGCTCTGTCACAACCTCAGGCGGACTTCAGGGAGAGTCATCAACAAACTTCAGAATTGCTTTGGAGCCATTCGCTGCCAGAAAAGTATTTCCAGAACAATGAGACAAGTTTCCAGCTTATGACTTTTGTCGGGACTGTTGATTAAGAGGCCAAACCCTGAGAGGAAACATACTTTTCCTTCTTTGGACTGAAACGTAGATTCTAACAGAGTCTTTTTTTTTTGTTTTGTTTTTCCTTCCTACTCATATTAGAAAGAATATAGGAAAGATTATGAAGAGTCCATTAAAGGCAGAAACCTGACGGGCCTGGAGGTCACGCCAGCATTGTTACATGTCAGACATGCAACCAAAATAGCGAGCGAGGTAGTAACCACGTGGTCTTCCCCTCCCCCTTCACCCAATAATCACACTAATGACTCATCGCTGTGCTCCTGCCTGGGTTCACCTGACTCAGGCTTCCAGTTGGCATCCCCATGTTTGGTACTAGTGTCTAATCCATGGCCCGTTTTAATTCTTCTAATTTTTAAAATGGAATATCTAATAAAACATACCTACCTTAGTATCCTGTAGGGAAAAAAATCTAATAAAACATGCCTACCTTAGCATTCTATTAATTCCCAGTCTTGTATTTAATTATTAACCTCAACTGTGAACCATACACCCTGCATTTACTCACGTTTTTACTTACGCAACCACGGACTGCTAAAAATTGGAATAACTGTCTCATTTATTCATTCACTTGTTTTGGTTTGGTTCTGGTTCTTTTCACCTAAGAGAATGATCCGGGCTTTCTTGTCAGTTTTGTTGATTTCATTTTTGTAATATAGAAAGAGTATAGGAAAGACCTAGAAGAAAGCATCCGGGGCAGAGGTCTCACTGAAATGGAAGATACTCCCGAAATGCTGAGAGCCAAGAATGCAACTCAAATCCTCAACGAGGTAAGACCGTTGTCAACTGCTGTGCGTATATAATTGATAATGCACCTTCATCCTACCCAAGAAAGACCGAGAGAGAGAGAGAGAGAGAGAGAGAGAGAGAGAGAGAGAGAATAATCTTTCATTCTAAACTTTATATCCAGGCTAATTATTAACCGCTAAATAAAATAGGCATCCATTTCTGATGAATAGATATGAAAGCAGCATGGGCCTATAGAAGTTGTCATAACCAATTAGTGGCTAATATTACTTGACTTAGTTGTGATGTGTTCACAATGCTCATTCTAAAGGAAAACATCACACCACGCTGGGGTGGTTTGCACCTAAATTTAATCCTAATATGAACCTAACCAGATTTAAATTTTACTCTCTGTGCTAATGGGTTTCCCTTGGTTAACGTCACTGCACACGGAGCAGGAGGAACAAGCATGTCATACCGTCCACTGAAGGTAGCTGGCAAAGACAGCACCGGCAGCTACGGAGGAGCATGTCACGTGGACTTTTAACTCATGCAGCGCTGTCACCTACTAACAGAAGGCAGGGGACCTTTTTCTTTAAAACAAACAAACAATTCTTCTACAGAAAGAATATAAGCGAGACCTAGAGCTGGAAGTCAAAGGAAGAGGCCTGAATGCCATGGCCAACGAGACTCCAGATTTTATGCGGGCCAGGAATGCTACCGACATTGCCAGCCAGGTCAGCGCTTCCGGGAAGGCACGCCTGTCCAAACGGTAGCCTTGGTTATAAGGATGTACTGTTGGTCCTCTGTCATCTCCCTTGTTTGACAGTGACATTATATATTTAGCATCCTTAACCATCTGCTTGATGAAACATAAAGCCCAGGAACCATTGTCAGGCTGCTTCTGTCTCTGCCTTCCTGAGTCTACAACCACTGCGGACATCAAAGTGCGGAAGCCGGAGGACCAAATTACTGTGTGGAACTGGGGCAGATTCTGACATTCTCGTTTCTTAGTCAGTCCACTCCTTCTGTGGCACTAAGAATGCCTTCCTTAGACTGTGTTCTTTTTTTCCCCCTGCTTTGTAAACCTACATTTTAAACACATCCTTTCAGGCATCCAGTGTTGTCTGAGGCTCCCTAGTGTCTGGTCTTTATGTAAACCACCCCTACTCTCCTATCTATCTACCTGATTATCCCTTTGCCCATAGTCACCTACATCGATCTAATCGGACAGTCAGTCTTTCAACAGCCAAGACCTTGCTGAGTCTCATTCTTTAATATAAAACAATAAACACGGACAGGAAAGATGGTTCAAAAGCACTGGCTTCTCCTGTGGAGAGCCTACATCAGAACTGCAGCACCCTCCAATCAGCTCACTGCCCTGTATAAGCTCATCTTCAGGAGATCCCACATCTTCCTCTGGTCTCTGTAGGCAGCGGGGGTGCACATGACGCACAGACATACCTACAGGCACAACACCTACACATGCAAAAATTACTTTGAAAGGTATAAACACAATAGAAAGAGATGTATCGAGTGCCAGGAAAAAATATGATCACCTCTTCATTCAACCAAGCTAAGAGGTGCTGTGCATATTGTAAGCGTTCACCGGACTGTTGGGTGTCCTTTTACAGATTAAGTACAAGCAATCGGCAGAAATGGAAAAGGCCAATTTCACTTCTGTTGTTGATACCCCAGAAATTATCCATGCTCAGCAGGTCAAGAACCTCTCTAGCCAGGTAAGCATGTCCCTTAGGTCGAAGGTCTTCGTATTCCTCACATGCTGTTTTCTCATATCCCAGCTTCCCCCACCAAAACAGAAGGCATTACTTCCAATGTAGGTCTGAGCGAGAACGGAGATTTCTGATCAGATTTAAAGATAGACTGTAAGAAGGGTTTGGGTGTGGGTATCTCAGTGGTAGAGTGTGACGCCCTGGGTCACTAAAGCCCAGGAAGAAAAAAACTCAAAACGCTGTGTGGGAATTTCCAAGCGCTGAAGAGGGTATCCGTGATCCAATTCCTGATTCATAAATATCTTAGCATCTGTTATGATGTGGGTTTAAGGTGTGTGAGCACAAGCGGAAGACCCAGTAGTAGACCACTTGTATTGTATTGTACTGAATGAGTAACTTGAGCCACACAACCTGCGTCATCCCAGGCTGGATAGCGTCTACCGTCTACCTCCCTGCAAATCCTGGGACGGAAGGGATGGAAACTGGGTGGGGGAGGGGGGTCACACACCTGTAACCTCTGCGCTTGGGGAGAATGGGACAGGAGGCCAGTGTGGACTGAACAGCAAGACCTGGCCTGGCAAACCAAACAAATATAAAAGTGAAAATAAAGACAAACGGTGTCCTCTTCAGTGGTGATTAGAATGTACCTGCATGGGCAGGATGCGAAGAACCTCCCGTCTGCTGTAGTGGGAGGCCTGTCTTAGGTTTCCTGGCACACACACACACACACACACACACACACACACACACACACACACACACACACACATATATATATATATATATATATATATATATATATATATATATATATATATAACTATGGGGCTTATCCTGTCTATTTCTTGGAACCTTTCCCCAGAAAAAGTACAAGGAAGATGCAGAGAAGTCCATGTCATATTACGAGACTGTCTTGGATACCCCAGAGATGCAAAGAGTCCGTGAGAACCAGAAGAACTTCAGCCTCGTAAGTCTCTATTCCACTAAAGCCCAGCCCACGGGTGGGATCCAGCAGCTAAACTGGGGTGGCTTTGGGGACACTCGCTTGGCATCTCATGAGGACAGAGGGTGCACATGAATCTTCTCCAGGCTCACCTTGTGTTTTAATCCCAAGTGAGCATGACAGTCTTTCCTGATCAGTAGGTGTCCCCTTGTCATTGAGTACAAACCATTACTATCTTTTAACCAGTTTTTCAAACTGGTGATGTGTCCTTCTAAAACTAATTCTAAGCAAGAGATACTTTTAAATTTTTTAATGCACTTTGGGTTCTTAAAAATTGGTTTCTATTTCCAGGGGCACACGTAGCTTGGTGTTAGCGCGTATGTGCTTTGTGAGATGTGAGGTTCCAGGTTCAATCCCAGAAAGTCTCTAGCAATACCCCAGCACTAAAACTGGTTTCTCTCCAAACGTATTAAAGAATTGACTTTGGCCGCCGCTTTGTGGTTGCCGTGGCGTGGGCTTTCATTAATGTGAAAGTTTAACCTCCCGGCCACAACACAGAATAATTATAAAATGTGTAAGAGAATGTTGAAATCTTAACGGGACCTTTACTCTTTTTTCATAGCTTCAATACCAGTGTGACCTTAAAAACAGTAAGGGGAAAATTACAGTGGTCCAAGACACGCCAGAAATACTGCGTGTTAAAGAAAACCAAAAGAATTTCAGCTCGGTATATTTACTGTTTCCTTTCCTTCTAATGCTAACCTAATAATGCCGTTCTCTTCAAGAAGGGACACGGGCCCATGCTGACCCAGGCAATTAACCTCTAACTTGCCCAGTTAATGCTAATGGGTCTCTGATAAAAGCCCCCAAATTTCTAAATCATTACTCCTGAGAATATTTGGAATAACTTAACTCTAACCAAATAACTCTTCTCTTTGTATTTTTAATCTCAAAAAGTAACTCAGACAGTAACACACATTGTCTTGTTCCAAGAAGGTGGATTTCTTTGTGATGTGGTTTTTTTTTAATAGCCTTCTCCAAAATAACTGACTGACCATGCGTTTCTTTAATGAGTTCTGTGGTTTTTTATCGTGTTTTTTTCTCATCCTGTGTTAATATCCTGTGATATTCTAAATAGAACTCTCAAGAGCTGGAAACTGGCCAGCCTGGCCTATGTGGTTTCAGGCTTTGGTTCTGACAGGAGGACATCAGATGCTGTCCTTCAGCTCTTGTCTGGAAACACCGTGTAGTGTCTTGGTTTTCACAGAGGCCTGGCACTGCCCTTTCTCCAGGCACTGCCCAGGTTCCCCTCTTTGGGGTTAACACTGTCCTGATTCTGAATGCCCAGGTTTTATATAAAGAGGATGTGTCCCCGGGAACAGCAATCGGAAAGACTCCGGAGATGCTCAGGGTGAAGCAAACTCAGGACCACATTAGCTCGGTAAGGACACGTCCATCACTCCTGCCATTCTCGACCTGATTCCGATAAATCTGTGACTTCTGAGTCATACTCAAAACCTGTCACCAGAAACAGTGTCCAAGCTAAAAGCAAGTGTCTGCGTGTCGCTGTCATCACGTGCTACATGCTAGTGCAGGTTCTCACAAAGAGGAAGGTCCATGGGGGGAAACAGAGGCTTATGAGAAACTCTATCAGCCTCAGAAAATGAGCCTTTCCGCAGACGCGTGTGGGGCTACGTCTGTCCTAAGCAAATGGACTGTTGCTATGAAGAGGCTGGCGGACAGGAGGCCTCTTCCTACTTTTGCATTCTCTGATTCCTGTCGCCTCCCAAGCCTCCCGAAAATGTGAAATGGAAAGCCCAGAAAAATTATCCTTTCTGATAATATAAATAGCTCCCATCTCATCCTACCTGGGGCGCGAATCATCCCTTCATTCAGTAGAATCCAGAAGTGCACGCTACCTGACCTCAGTAGCTGTCTGCACTGCCAGATTTTACTACTTCAGTGTTTGTGAGGAGCAATGCTAGCCAGGCAGGTAAAACGGAGAGCTTCATGGTGCTCCCTCCGTGTGCAAAGTATTGCACAAAAGAAGTAAAAATGCCAAATGCCAAGGTTTGTAACCTTGGTTAACAGAATAAATTTTATATCTGGGAACTTGAAGTGGGGGGACGGGACCCCATGCTTGTTTGCTGCCATACCTCAGAACAGCAGAACAGGAAGCTACCATGCATGGTAAGCACTCAATTAAGAAAAAGGCTGGTGTGCGGCAGCACATGCCTTCAGCCCACCACTCAGGAGGCAGAGACAGGTGGGTGTCTTGTGAGCCTGATGTCAGCCTGGTCTACACAAGTGAGAGCTTGTCTCGAGACTACCCAAAACTGAAGGAGAGCTGTGTGTGACTCCCTGGTAGGATGTATACTAAACATGCACCATCTCCAACCCCCCTGAGCAATACAGGACATTTATCAACCGTACATATGTGGTGGGAAGAATTCAGCATGGAGTAACACCCTGGTGTCCCCATTTCCATGTAGGTCAAGTATAAAGAAGCAATTGGACAAGGAACTCCCATCCCTGACCTGCCCGAAGTGAAGCGCGTCAAGGAGACCCAGAAGCACATTAGCTCGGTACTGCCCCCTTCTTTGCTCTGCGTTCTTTGCTCTGCGTTCGTAGAACTAGCCACCTCTCAGCCAGTACCCTAGTTTCACCCATCCCTTCCTTCTGTCGAAGGCCTCCCTCCGGTGCCTGGGGATGCTGTGACTCTCCCTTGTCCCCCTCGGGTTGCAGAAGTCGCCGGGAGACTTCAGTCATAGCCGTAGCTCACTTGTATCACTCCTTGTACTCTAACTTCTCGGTGGCCAACTTCCTGTTGAACTCTGTCCACTAACCTGAAAAAAAAAAAAAGCAAAACGAGCCCAGGGGTTCTGTGTTGCTTTGGGTTGCAACTCCTTGCCTTTCTGTAATTTTGTGTGATTCAGGCGCTCCAACTGTCTCTGCCCCCATGTGTGTTCATGGAGTGTACCACCATGCCAGGCTTAGGCTGAAACTTAAGGCAGCAAGGAGATAAGAGGTTTAGAAAGTGGGCATTCCTGAGAACGGGACCCCCGTTGAAGGATTCAGAGAAAGGACTGGAAGAGCTTGAAGGGGCTCGAGACCCCATATGTACAACAATGCCAAGCAACCAGAGCTTCCAGGGACTAAGCCACTACCTAAAGACTATACATGGACTGACCCTGGACTCTGACCCCATAGGTAGCAATGAATATCCTAGTAAGAGCACCAGTGGACGGGGAAGCCCTTGGTCCTGCCAAGGTTGGACCCCCAGTGAACGTGATTGTTCGGGGGAGGGTGGTAATGGGGGGAGGATGGGGAGGGGAAGCCCATGTAGAAGGGAAGGGGGGGGCTAGGGGGATGTTGGCCCGGAAACCAGGAAAGGGAATAACAATTGAAATGTAAATAAGAAATACCCAAGTTAATAAAGATGGAGGGAAAAAAACCCTCTCCCAAAAATTAAAAAAAAAGAAAAGAAAAAGAAAAAGAAAGTGGGCATTCCTTACTCTTTAATTTAAAGTCTGTTGATGATACCGCTAAAAGAAAACATAGATTTAGGGCAGGGACGGAGGACACAGTTCAGTGGTGGAACATTTGCCTACCGTGCACTAGGCCACCGAGATCAGTCCTAACAGTGCAAATAAAACACAAAAATAGACACAGGGAAAATAGACCAACCAAGAAGCACTGGCTTCCTCAATCCTGTAATCATGGCTAAACATTTCAGAGGAACAAAATACAGAGTATGCCCACTCATATCATTGTCCCACTAGGGATGGCCTAAAGCTTCCTTAGAGCTGGGAGTGATACGTGCCTGTGGTCCCAGCACTCAGGAAGCTGAGGCAGGAGGAATCCTGGGAGGTTAACACAAGTCAGAGCTAAGTAGCCTAAGAGCTTGTCCCAAAAATAGTGATAGAAATAGAAGGTAAAAATGCTAAGGATTATATCAGGAAATACACAAAATTCTCAATGACTCAGAAGAAGTGAGGATTAGAACATCATGTGGTTAGAAAGTTGTAAAATAGACAGCATGTGCTTTGAGTACAACTATGTAGGCACACTTAGGCTCCAGACGTTAAGCCTGGGTGCCATGAAACGGTTACCTTGGGATTGCTTTGGTTTCATTTTTGTTTTGGAGGGGGTGGTTACTGGAAACTGAACCCAAGGCTTTGCAGGTGCTAGTCAAAAGGTTTTCTCACTGTTTATGAAATTTATTATCATAATTTAAAGCATTTTAAGTATTGGCTGTAGGAAATGCAAATTTTAGTTTCCAGTTTTCTAGATGGCTACAAATATTTATGGACTTCTTTTCCTCCGTCCCTGAGTTCATTTTACAAAGGCAGCTTGCTTTCACGGATGCTCACCACAGCTGCCTCCCAGAGCTATAATCTGAAGCATTTGTGGTGACTCCGCTTTCTGGGTCTTCTAATTATTCTGCAGGTTATGTACAAAGAAAACCTGGGAACAGGCATCCCAACCACTGTCACCCCAGAGATTGAGAGAGTCAAACGCAATCAAGAGAACTTTAGCTCGGTATTTACAGATACATGAAATAAATTCTTTCCCGTTTAAAAAAAAAAAAAACTACCAGAATAACCTACTGTTCAAAGTAACAGCTTAACAGCTCTGTGTGTTTTATGTATCCTCCTCTGATGAAAACCACCTGACCTGGTTCAGAATAGCTCCTCTTCTCATTGCTCTCTAACAGTTGCAGCAACTGACTGGTGTGAGTTAGACCTGAGACACGGTTAGCGGCATTAACAAGCTTCCTTGGGGTGCTTGAACCCTAGATCCCAGTGCTTCCTACTCTACCTTTCCCAGACATGGCGGTGTAAAAGCTGATGCTGTGACTTTCAAAGCCTTATCCTGACTAAATACTGCTCTCTCAAAGCCCCCTCCTTGCCCACCCACCCCACTCCCTTCCTCTGTCTCTGCTTGTTTTGAATGTTTTCTGGATACTTTCTTGTATCTCCCAGGTTTTGTACAAAGAAAGTTTGGGAAAAGGAACCCCTACAGCTGTCACTCCAGAGATGGAGAGAGTCAAGCGCAATCAAGAGAACTTTAGCTCGGTATTTCTTAGGGGCAAAAAAAAATCCTGAACCCCAATTCTTATTAAAATAACGGTCGCATTAATGTCCTTAACAAACAAATGTAAAATTACTAAGTTCATATAATGAAGGAATGATGCCAGTTTTACTTCAGACTTCAACCCAAATCTAATGAAAGTTTTAATAATGGTGTGAAATTTTAACTGTTTTCTTTAAATCACTCCCATTAAAAACTATAATCCTCGGTTTCCTTCCCCCAGTCTAACTAGTATGGTAAAGGTCAAAAGTTAAATCTAACATCCTTCCCCAAAGGTCAGTACTAATCAGAATTGAATTTTACTGTGGCGTGATTTTTTTTTAAAATATTTGTAGCTTTTCCTAAGCAGTCATGATTCTTAAACATCTTCGTTTGAAAACAGACCAATTCATAGTAGCTCAGAAATATTTACTTACGTCAGGGAGTTTTGTTTGTATATGAAACATTACAGGTAAGCTTTCCCTTGGAATGTATTCAGGGTTACTGGAGTTGATATTTATGTAGTTTTAATGTTTACAAGGATTTATTTAATCTCCCCAAGTCCTCTTTTTTTGTTTTTTGTTTTGTTTTGTTTTGTTTTTTGTTTCAGTGTTGTCTCTAACTCATTATAGATAGTAACTTCTGTTAGCTTACATGCTGCCTTATAAAGCCCAATCCTCTATATTTGAGAAGGTATGTGTATGCATTGGTGTCACCACTGTAGTGTAGGGACAACTTAATGTACAAAGGCAGTCACAGTTGGTCTGTTTCTTAGTTTTACTTTACTTCTGTGTAAGAACAGGAACTCGTGGTGATTTAGGATGAAATCTGAGATGGATTAAAATGGAAAGATGGATCCATGCTAATATTGACTGTTGGTTCTGTGCACGCAGATATTGTACAAAGAGAACCTGAGCAAGGGGACCCCCTTACCTGTCACTCCAGAGATGGAGAGAGTCAAGCGCAATCAAGAGAACTTTAGCTCGGTATTTCTTAGGGGCAAAAAAAAATCCTGAACCCCAATTCTTATTAAAATAACGGTCGCATTAATGTCCTTAACAAACAAATGTAAAATTACTAAGTTCATATAATGAAGGAATGATGACAGTTTTACTTCAGACTTCAACCCAAATCTAATGAAAGTTTTAATAATGGTGTGAAATTTTAACTGTTTTCTTTAAATCACTTCCATTAAAAACTATAATCCTCGGTTTCCTTCCCCCAGTCTAACTAGTATAGTAAAGGTCAAAAGTTAAATCTAACATTCTTCCCCAAAGGTCAGTACTAATCAGAAATGAATTTTACTGTGGCGTGATTTTTTTAAAAATATTTGTAGCTTTTCCTAAGCGGTCATGATTCTTAAACATCTTTGTTTGAAAACAGACCAATTCATAGTAGCTCAGAAATATTTACTTACGTCAGGGAGTTTTGTTTGTATATAAAACATTACAGGTGAGCTTTCCCTTGGAATGTATTCGGGGTCACTGGAGTTGATATTTATGTAGTTTTAATGTTTACAAGGATTTACTTAATCTCCCCAAGTCCTCTGTTTTTGTTTTTTTGTTTTGTTTTGTTTTGTTTTTTGTTTTGTTTTGTTTTTTGTTTCAGTGTTGTCTCTAACTCATTATAGATAGTAACTTCTGTTAGCTTACATGCTGCCTTATAAAGCCCAATCCTCTATATTTGAGAAGGTATATGTATGCATTGGTGTCACCACTGTAGTGTAGGGACAACTTAATGTACAAAGGCAGTCACAGTTGGTCTGTTTCTTAGTTTTACTTTACTTCTTCGTAAGAACAGGAACTCGTGGTGATTTAGGATGAAATCTGAGATGGATTAAAATGGAAAGATGGATCCATGCTAATATTGACTGTTGGTTCTGTGCACGCAGATATTGTACAAAGAGAACCTGAGCAAGGGGACCCCCTTACCTGTCACTCCAGAGATGGAGAGAGTCAAGCGCAATCAAGAAAACTTTAGCTCGGTATTTGCGAGAGAGTTCCTTTAACCCCATATTAAAAAGAATTCCGATAAACAAAATTCTCACCATTTGTCCGTTTATAATAATTTAACAAATACTTGGGGGGAAAAACACACACACACAAACAACTTCACCAACTGAATCCTTCTGCCTTGGATATTTTACTCACCATTTAATCTCAATGCTTTGTATTTTCTGAAGTACCCCCTAAACCTTCTTCATGTTAGACGTGTAGGCATATCTGTACTAACTTTATGTCTGTATGTGGTGTTGTGAATTGGACTCAAGGCTTTGCATGGGTTAGGCAAGGACTCTACTGCTTGGGCCCCTCCCTTAATACTTTGAATTGGTTCCTTTCCTTTTCAACTTCGTTAGCCTTGGTCCTTTTGAAATTAAATGACTTCCAAAGGACCCAAAACCTGGAGCTCGTATTTACTTGGAAATCTTTCAGTCTGATGTTTCTGGGCTAGTGCAACAACAAGACACTGACCAAAGGCTGTGTGGGAACAGCTCACCGGCTTGGAGAGTGGTGGGTGACTTTATCACAGGTCCCACCAGCATGGATAGTGAAGGAAAACACTTGGTATTGGAACCAAAAGCTTTGATAGGTGCTCTAAACGAGCCATTTTATGACGAGAAACCTATGCTTTCCACTTTGTTTTAAAGACAGGCTCAGACTGTGTAGTCCGGGGTGGTTTTAAATGTACCACTCTCCTGCCTCGGCCTCCCTAGTCCTAGGACCACAGGCAGGTTTGTTTTTTAAACATGCTAATTAAATCAGAACGAGCGTTACATTATTGTTTTATCGACTGATATTCCTTTAAAAAAAACTATCATAATAAATAACTTGGTATCCTTCCATACAAGGAACTTCTAGGCTTGAAATGGAAATTCACGTATCTTCTGAAAAGGTAGTTGGATCCACTGTTGGGGAGGCGCGTTGACCTGAAAGGCGCTTCATCTTGATTGAGAACTTCCTAACAGCTGGCTCTCTCACACAGTCGAGCAGTAACTCCTTTCGAGTCCACTTTGTATTTTGTCCCTAATTACTACTCACTAACAATGTCCCAATCTCCATGAGTTTTCATTGTATGTTGACATGTCTTTTGGGGTGTTTACTGTGCTGTTCTATGAGCTCATTATTCCTATTTTTTTTGGGAGAGGTATTGCTGTTTAAAATTATATTTTAGTCATTTCTATATTAGTGTATTCTTGTATATCTATTTGAAACTATTCTAATGGCCTGGACAACTTTTTCTTTGCTAGAGTATGATTTGTGTCATTTACACAGGTTATGCTAGACAGACAACATTGTCCAGTGGTGTACAGGCTTTCTAGGTACGATAGGCAAGACTGTGTGGTAAATGTAGACTTTTAGATTTGATGACTTCTGTAACCTTAACAAAGACCAAAGTAGCCAGAGAGCACAGACTCAAGTCTGTAGTTGTAAATGTCTGGTATGCTGTAAGACAAATGTTTTATGTAGAAAAAAAGAACTATTTGCTAAGTTCATAAAGCTATGTCTTTCGAATACTGAGCATGTCCATGGCCTTGTGTAACTGTATTTCTCCCTTAATTCTGTAGGTTATAGTAAAAAGATGAGCAACGGTTTATCACACAGCCATGCAGGGCAGTGGGTGTGGTCTTTCCTGCTAGATGTCTGTATCTCATAGGCCAAGGGGCTACTCTAACTGCTTGAATTCTCCTCCAATGCTTTCTTGTGCCATACAGGTGTTGTATAAAGAGAACCTTGGAAAAGGGATTCCGATCCCCATCACTCCAGAGATGGAGCGAGTCAAACACAATCAAGAAAACTTTAGTTCGGTATTTAAAAAACAAAAACAAAAAAGCAAAAAAAAAAAAAAAAACCAAAAAACAAAAAGCAAAACCCAAAACCTTTTAACTCATCCCAGTTTTTAAAATATGACCTGTGCTGTATCCAACTAATGCTACCATTCCTTCTGGTTCAGTCTCCTTACCTCAGTTAAACATTAATCTGATCTTTAAAAGTACTCCAGCTTTTTAAAAAAAGAAAAAGAAACAACAGCTTTGGCGTTTAAGCATCTGAGTTTACCTTGCTTTGGCAAATGTAATGTGAGCACAGAGCTTCAAAGCCCCTTCTGTGAAGATCTGACCACTGGCTCATTTCCTCTCCTAACCTCCTTTTCCTGGCACTCACATGGTCCCTCTGAAGTCTTCCTTCGCATCTTATCTTACTCTAGTGACCTTAAAAGTAACTGTTCCCAATATGCTCACCCAGACTGAAAGGTTGACTTCTTCGGAACGTCAACAAGAGTATGGATGAATCGCCCCATAGATTCTTACAAAACTCAAACATCCTTTTCCTGATTTCTGAAAATAACTTTCTTGGTTTGGTTTCTGTCTCTGTCTTTTCCTCATAATGATGACAACTAACGTCTCCTTCCGTAGTGTTCTTTGTGTGTGCTGCAGACATGAGCGCCTTCCTGCAATCCTTCTGTCTTCCAGGTCGAAGCTTTTGGCATCTCCCCGTCTCTAACTCCTCTTCCTCCGTCCCCTCCCACAGCCAACTGCTCCCAGGAGAGGAAGAGTGACTGACAGCTTTCTGTTCTGCATGCTTTTCTTATCATACAGGTGCTATACAAAGAAAACCTGGGGACAGGAATTCCCATCCCCATCACTCCAGAGATGCAGAGAGTAAAACTCAATCAAGAAAACCTTAGCTCGGTATTTCGAAAGGAAAGGAGGGGGTCAGACGCCATTTAACTGCAGAACCTCGTTATTAAACCCTCTTCCCTTCCTTTGCTTCTAACATCTCTTTGTTAAAGGATATCCTTTCTCGTTTTATGTTTTGATTTTTTTTTATTTCACCTGATGCTTTTAAACATTGTTTTTAAAAAGGAGTAACTATTCTAGTTTGTAGATAACAAAACCAAGTTCTAACCATCTCAAATCTATGCATTGCCTAGGAGGTATCATGCTCACAAAAAAGAGGGGGGGGGGGGACCCAGACAGTGTGGATGACTCTAATAGCCTTTCCTAGCTAGCAATTTAGGTCCTTGCTTCTGTAGCTCACAGCTTCCCTGCCCAGTAACAGCCTCCTTAAATAGAACATGGTATCCTATGAGCATTTAACTCCTGGCTCCTGTAATATTTTTATGCCAAAGAAGTTGACCTTACCCTTAAATTTTCACAGCAAATGAAATGTCACTTACCATTGTTTCTCTGATACTTTTTTACCATACAGGTGCTATATAAAGAAAACATGGGCAAGGGAACCCCTTTACCTGTCACTCCAGAGATGGAGAGAGTCAAACACAATCAAGAAAATATTAGCTCGGTACTCTGACAAGGGAAAAAAATGACTTCTTTCGTGATTTTAAAACTACCTCAATGACTTAAAATAATTCCTATTAATCCTATTTTAAAAGGCGTCTTACATCTTGTCCATTTCTTGGCTACATTTATCCTTTGTTCCTACCTAGCCTTAACTTCATAACAGAATTGCCTTATTGCCTTTAAAATTCTAATATCGAGGTAACAGATTTTCCTACAAAATATTCTTCTGCTTATCTCTCCTGTACCCAACTTCCTCTCTGCTATACCCAAGGTCTCTTTGCATGCTTGAGAAATCGGGGCATTAGGGACCTTGATGGGTGAAATCAAAGATATAATGTGGGGGTCTTTCTTGGATGTTGAAGTCTTTGATGACTCTGACTCGCCCCCACTAGATTTGACTTTTGTAGTACATATGATCAGTCTGCGGGGCTTTGCACGGGCTAAGGCATGTTCTTACATGGAACCAGATCCCCAGTCTTGCTATGACAAACGTGGGCAAAGAGATCTTGGGAAAATAGCTCCTGATCCTAAGCCGTAGATAATGATGTCAACTTGATATGGTGTTTTCCCAACTGCATAAGTTACTGAAAAAGGAAAGTGTCAAGACTTTTTGTCTTAGTGGTCTTAATTTTGGTTTTGTCGTCTCTACGATGAAAGTCAGTGCTAACTGTAACAGTGTATTTCTTTCAAGCGTGTGCTCTCTGGTATTAATCTGTCAGTGGCTGGGGATAGAGTCTCTGGGGACTTTAGCTCTCAGTAACTGCTCAGCATTTACACTGCCTCAAAGTTTCTCCTGTTCCTCACAGTCATCTGAATGCTGGGTAAAGCAGGCGTCTGGGTCTGGCCCTTGTTCCCTATTTTGTCAGTAGCTGCAGTGTAGAGCAGAGAACGGGCATTTCTAGTACATTCTCAGCTGATACTGACCAGCTATTCAAGGACTTAGAGACCTGCTGGGGGAGAATCCCTCCTTAGTGACATTTCCCAAATCTCCCAGATCACCTAGAAGGACACTGAGGAAGACGTTTGAGGTTGAGGGTTTATCATGACCCAGATCTATTGCTTTTACATGCTGGTAATGTAATTGCTGAAAACATCTCTCATGGCTGATAAGTGTGAAATATTTGGTGACTAAAATAAGCAAAACATAAAGATAGAGGAGTAAGAGAAACACTTGCCTGGGGGTCTACAATTTTACTCCCTATGAGTGCCTGTGTTGCAAAAGTACCAGTTAGAGTGTTGTTGTATTGGGGCAACTTCAAAACACAAACAACCCCACATGGTAACTCCCAGTTAGGTGATGTGTCATGGGACTGATAGTCACATACTAGTGGTAAAATGATGGTAGGGCTTCCTCCTTTCTGTAACATCACAGCCCTCACAGGGCAAGGTTGTACTATAGGAATGTGTGCCTTACTCTAACTGCAGTCAGCTTCTCCTTTGAAAACATAGATTGCTGTCTAACCTTAGTGCCTAAATGACTTGGTACCCAGAGCCTCCTCAAAAGTTAATGTACTATTCCATTTCTTCTTTTGGTAATTGTAACTCTTTTTTTGTTGTTGTTGTTGTGTCTCCTTTTGGATTTTCGGATCCACTGACTCATTTAGGTTTTGTACAAAGAAAATGTGGGTAAAGCCACCCCAACCCCTGTCACTCCAGAGATGCAGAGAGTCAAACGCAATCAAGAAAACATTAGCTCGGTATTGTCTTGAGAAATGAAAGTGCTTCTGATTTTACAAAGTAACTCTTGCAGTGTGGCCTGCTCTTAACCCCCATCCTAGGTTAAAACCAAATAAAATGCCAGTTGTGCTTTCAGCTCCTCTAAACACCACACAACATTCATCATTGCCATTAACTAATTTGGCTTTCTTTTTTTCTTGAGAGCTGTTCTCACTAGTAGTCATAGGTTACACCTAATATTTCCCTCTCCCTCCTGCAACTGTATTTGTATTTAATAGAGAATATTGCCTCCTCGTGAGTGACTTGTAGGTCCACCTTTGTTTCTAACAGGTGCTATACAAAGAGAACCTGGGGAAAGCAACCCCCACACCCTTCACTCCTGAGATGGAAAGAGTCAAACGCAATCAAGAAAACTTTAGCTCGGTATTTGAGAGCAAAAATAAACCATTAAAATTCTAACAAGCCTGATCATCATGGCTACACCACTAATTCTTCTCACAGCATTTCCAAGACTTGATACCTTTTCAAACTCTTCCTTGGCCACTTAAAAACAACCACCCACCCTTGCTAGTTCGCACTGAGTTCAAGTCTTATCTCTCGCTTTCTACTGTAACAATTTCATGGCTTTCTCCTCCTGAAGTGTTTCTTATACTGTGTGACCTAATTGGGCCATAATGATAGCTGGATGATGACTTCTTAGAACTGTTTTCTTCCTTTGCTTTCTGATGTTGGGATACTCTTGGCTCTCCTAGGTATTGTACAAAGAGAACATGAGAAAAGCAACACCAACACCTGTCACTCCAGACATGGAGAGAGCCAAACGCAACCAAGAAAATATTAGCTCGGTATTTCCCAATTAAATAGAACAGTCGAAGACCTTGGAATTAACATTTTAACATCATGAAAACATGCCTTTCTCACTCAACTGAAAAACACACTAAAATTTAAAAACACTGGATAACGTAACATCTTGGAAGACTTTTTTTTAACATCATAAAAATGTGCACTTCTTTCACTGAAAATGTACACTAAAATTAACACAGCTCTGCTTTTTCCATTTCAAACTGTACTAAACATATAATAATCAGCTATAGTCTTATTTCTCTTACATTTGACTCTAAGGGAGTTTTTCATAACCAGCTATAACAAATTGACCCCTAACATCTTCCACCTTCTGTTGTTATTTCTAAGGTACTTTATGAAAAGGGTAATACTCTGAAATTTGTCTTCACTTTGATATTCTTGTGTCTGGGAGACTCGGATTTTTGATTCTGGCACATTGGTTTATGTAATCTGGGCATTATCTAAGAAAAATGGTCAGTATCAGATCTAGTGTGAAGATAACATCAAGCATTCTGGTGCTGTATCGCAATTCCTAGTAAATTCAGGAGGGCACTTTCTTCCTCCTTCAGACTTACACCGTGCCCTTTGTCTTTGACAATGAAGCATTTTCATTTGCAAAGTCAAAACAAGTCTTGTGTCTTCTGATGCAAGTCTAGCCAGTTCCTTGAGCTGATCTGGAACACTTGGTCCAAATATCTGGCTACTATCTTTTGACTTAAATTAACCTCACCAGCTTCTTTCATTTGAATCTGTTAAAGTCTTTGAGCTTAAGAATTAGAACAAGGCTATGCCATGCACTCATGCATGTCTCTCCTCCATAGGTTCTTTACTCCGATAGCTTCCGGAAACAAATACAAGGTAAAGCTGCCTATGTACTAGATACACCAGAGATGAGGCGGGTTAGGGAAACCCAACGGCACATCTCAACAGTAAGTCGAGAACTCTTGCCTAAATATGTATTTTATTGGTGTACCTATGTGTATGTGTACATGTGTATGGTGTGTGTGCAATGCAATGTGTATATGAGTGGCCAGAAGAAGGGTCTCAAACCTCCTGGAACTGGAGTTACATGTGTTCATGAACTACCTCATGTGAACTGGGAACTCAACGCAGATCCTCTGTGAGACAGTGTGCTATTAACCGTTGAGCCATTTCTCCAGCCACAGAATTCTTTATGATTGGCTGGCCAGCCTGCTGAAATATATTCAAACAGAGATGGTCACGCTACCATATTTTCATGAAGTAAACTCGTATTTCAGGTGAAATATCATGAAGACTTTGAGAAACACAAAGGCTGTTTCACACCGGTGGTGACAGACCCTATCACTGAACGAGTAAAGAAAAACACACAGGACTTCAGTGACATTAACTACCGAGGTATTCAGAGAAAAGTGGTGGAAATAGAACAGAAGCGGAATGACCAGGATCAAGATACCATTACAGGTAACTGGGAACAAGGTGACCGAATACCAAATGGAAGACAAAGGACCCAAATCTGAGAACAAAAGCCCCATTAGCCAGTTTGCTCTGAGTTGAGCTCTGAGAAGTATCTTCTGTTATCTTTGTTCTGAGAAGACCAGAACCTAAGCTAAGTAGGAGTAGCCCAGCCTTCCTGTGATTGCTGACACTCTTGTTCTCAAGACACAGATAAATGCTAGAACATTTGTTCTGAACACTGGCTTTCCTTTCAGGCCTGCGTGTCTGGCGGACTAACCCTGGTTCAGTTTTTGATTATGACCCGGCAGAAGATAACATCCAGTCCCGAAGTTTGCACATGGTCAATGGTACGCACGCCCACGGCTGTCTAGTTGGCTAGAGCCAATGTTCCTTCCCTCCAGGGTCCTGCATCTTCTGAGCTTGCTCATTGACTAGTGGGCCAAACTGAGCATTGATTGGTTTGAGGAAAGATTTTGACAAACTTTTATTTCATGACTCCTTCAGAGGAGTCTCTATATTCTTCTTCTAACGAAAACGTTAGTCTTTGTTAGAGGAAAAAAAATGCACGGGCAAAGGGAACATACATGTTCATCCGGAACGTTATGAACTATTTGTGTTAGGGAATATTCATACTGTCTGCTCATGTAGAAAATAAACTGACAGGCCAGACGTTATTGTATACTCCTTCAATCCCAGTATTCAGGAGGCAGGGGCAAACAGATCTCTTTGACTCCAGCTTGTTCTACACATTGAGTTCCATGCCAGCCAAAGCTATATGGTGAGACTTCTTTTTAAAAACAGTAAAGTTTCATGCCGTGCTGTTCTTTATAAAGAAAGCTCTGCTGGTCTTTAAACACTTACACTGTAGTCTGTGGCTAGAGACCATCAGTAACCTCTTGTTCTACCCTGACATGTATACAATTTAAGGTTGTGCCTATAAGACCATGGAACATAGGAAAGGAACCTTCATCCATCTGGAAATGAGGGAGGCCTTTCTGGAGAAACCAAAAATGAAGTATGAATATGACTGCTCTCTCTGTTCACTGAAGTGAGCCAGGAAAGGGGTGTGGTGGCAGAAGGCCCATAGTTAAAGACAGATAACTTGAATCTGATACCTCCTCGAGCCACTTAGGCCAGCTTTAGCCATTTAAATTCTCTCCCATAAGAACAACAACCGTACACTAGAGGAACTGTACGTCAGCCATAGGAAGCTACTTAGAACTATGCTTGATAAAACGAAACAAAATGAAACAAAACCGCAATGGAGGAATCACTCCCATAGAAATCTTATCTTTGCCATGTGTCTCCCAGTCCAAGCTCAACGCCGGAGCCGGGACCAGTCCAGATCTGCCAGTGCACTGAGCATCAGTGGGGGTGAGGAGAAGTCTGAGCACTCGGAGGCCGCAGACCAGCGCCTTTCCACATACAGTGACGGAGGTGCCTTCTTCTCTGCAACCTCAACAGGTATAAGGAGACTTTCCCAGATGGGCATGGTCACGTACACCTGTAATCTACCATTCAGGAGGCTCTCACGGGAGGATTACAAATCTGAGGCTAGCCTATGCTATATGGAGACTTTGTCTCAAACAAGCACAACAACAAAAACCATGAAATGAATGGTACTAACAGTCAGAAGGTCAGCTCATTGAAAATGAATGGTACTGGGCTGGAGAGATGGCTCAGCGGTTAAGAGCACTGACTGCTCTTCCAGAGGTCCTGAGTTCAATTCCCAGCAACCACATGGTGGCTCACAAACATCCGTAATAAAGTTAAAAAAAAAAAAAATGAAGGATACTAACAGTCAGAAGGTCAGCTCATTGATTGTTCTAAGCAATGTGTAAAATTTAAAAGTTACTACTTCCCTGAGGAAAAAAAACTAGAATTATGGAGTTGCATGTTTAATGACCTTCATAATTTTACTAGCTCATCTCTCCACAGGAGTCACTGAGAAAAAGACACTGCTTGGCTGGTAAGCACAGATGAGCTGTCTACCACATGCCTTTACAACCTTCTTTTTCTTCCTTGTAGCTTACAAACATGTGAAAACCACCGAGCTCCCACAGCAGCGATCATCCTCAGTTGCCACCCAGCAGACAACACTGTCTTCCATCCCGTCACACCCATCTACTGCCGGAGTAAGTAAAGAGTAATGGGCACAAATTACTAGACTTGTGTGGTTTGTTTTTAATTCAGATTATAGCATGTATAAACACTCATGTATGTGGCTATTTGGTATTAGCCAATTAAGGGGCTCATTCCAGGCTAATTCTTCTCTCATCAGTTACCTACAGCTCTTCAACTAGGGGTATAGCCTTATGCTGTCATTGTTCAGTCTTGTTCAGGTAGTCATATGCTGAGATTTCATGGGTACAGCTTCCCTGTCCTATATATTAGGCACAATCTTGTCTGTAGTAGCCCTGGTCCTGTTGCTTCTTTGATGGGGGATAAGGGCTATACTCATCTGCAGGTATGAAGGTAAATGTTTAGAATGCAGTTAGAGATTTTACTGGATTAGGGAAGTGTCAGTATTGGGTCCTCCTCTAGCCTCCATTGGGTAGATGGCTAGGCATAACTACTCTCCATTGAGCTGGCCTTAAGTTCAGTTAGATAGCTATTGGTTGTGGCTGAGATAAAAGTGCTGTTACTGCCTTTTAGGGGTATCTTGCTGTGCTGGTCATTGTTGTGATTTCATAAGCATCACAGCTGGGTAGGATTGTAGCTTTTCCTCCCTTGGCAGCTTGAATATCACTTTCAGATGTTATGAGAGCTAGAAGGGACTTTGAGGTCAGATCCGGCTGGATTTCCCTATGCCCTGTATCTGAAGTGGGTATGTCTTCAGCAACAGAAACCCAACCCTACTAGAAAGCAACAAAGGCAACAGGAATAGCCTATATGGTTTTGGGGATCTCTTGGCCCCCTCTACTGACAACTCCAAAGGAGGTTTTTCATTCCCAATACTGGAGGATTTTTTCCTTAGGGGTAGCATTGCTATTCCAGTGAAGTCATCAATAAAGAAATACATTTAATTTTTATAGTATATATATTTATATATGTAATTTTAGGTAAACATAAAATAATTCCCCATGTTTTTTTTCCAAACATTCTCGGTCCTTTTTATCCCTCCTCTCCTTTCCTCAGCTAAAGCCCTCCCCTTGATTTCCCCATTCACAGCACCTGTGCCCCGCTGTTAATTCCACCCCCAATCCATGTTCCTCCTCACTTCCCTGGTTTCTGCAGTTACTCCAGCATATACATTCATTCACTCACACACACACACACACACACACACACACACACACACACACACACACACACACACAAACTTGGAGCTAGGATCTAGGATAATATGTAGTCCAACCATTTCCCTGCAGGTCTTCTTTTTGAGCTGAACAGTGTTCTATTGTGTGTAGGTACATACTCCTTATTCTTTCATCAGCTGAATGGCATTAAGTCTTTGCAGGTCCTAGCTACTGTTGAGTAAAGCAGCAGTAACTATGGCTGAGCAAGTGTCTGGAGAGGAGGGTCATCAGATGCTTTGGGCACATGCCAACCAGTGGACTAAGTGGCTCACACGGGAGCTCTACTTCATATCTCTTTAGATTCCCCACGTGGATTTCAAGAGTGGCTGCATCCATTTACAGTACCACGAACAATGAGGGTTCTTCTTTCCCACAAGCTCACCAGCATTTGCCAATTGTCTTCTTGATCTTAGCCATTGTGATTGGTGTACAATGAAATCTCTAAAGTTGTTTTAATTTACATTTTCCTAATTGCTAAGGATGTTCAATACTTTGAGATAGTTCCTAGCCATTTTTATTTCTCCTGAGATGTTTCTGTTCAGAGCCACAGCACCATTTTTAAAATTATATTGTCGGTTTTAACTGGTGTGTTTGGTTTTTGAGTTCTTTATGTATTTTGGATATCAACCTTCTATCATAAGTATAGCTGGCTAAGATTCCTCTACACTTGGACATTTCATTTGCTACACCGAATCTTTTCTGAGCTTCCACTTGTCAATTGTTGGCCTTTATTCCTAGGCAAATTGATCTTACTCAGAAGAGTCTTTTCCTATGTCTACATCTTGGAGAGTACTGCCTACTTTTCTTCTAGCAGTTTCAATATTTCAGATTTTATATTAAGTTCTTTGATCCATTTGGAGTTTATTTTTGTGCAGAGTAAGACAAGCCTAATTTCACTCTTTTACGTGTGGACAGTGTTCCCAGAACCATTTATTGAAGATGCTGTTTTCTTCAATGCCTGTTTTTTGGTACTTTGGTCAAATACCAGATGGCTGAAGTTATATGGACTTGTTGTTTACTATTTTGTTTCACTGAGCTGCATGTTTGTCCTTGTTCCAGAACAATACTGGTTTTATCACTACAGCTCTGTAATAGATCTTGAAATCTAATGGCAATTCCTCCAACTTGTTCTTTTGAGTTGCTTTGGCTACCCAGGGTCCTTTGTGGCTCCATGTGAAACTTCTAGTGATTGTGGTTGGGACTGCATTGAAGCTGTAAGCAGCATTTGGTAGGACAATCATTTTCACAGTACTAACCCTACCACTCCATGACCATGGGAAGTCTTTCCGTTTTGTAGTGTCTTTCTCAGTCTTCTTCAGTGACTTCAGTTTTCATAGTCAAGGCTTTTTCCTTCCTTGCTTAAGTTTATTCCAAGATATTTCTCTTGAGATTATTGTGAATAGGAATGCTTGTATGATCTTTCTCAGCATACTTGCTATTGTTGGCTACTGAGTTTTCTGAGTCAATTGTGTCCTGGTACTTTACTGAAAGTGTTGATTATTTCTAGAAGTTTTCTGGAAGTTTTGGGATCTATGTGTAATAGCTGCAAATAAATATGATTTGACTCCTTTTCCAACTTGAATTCCTTATCTTATAGCTATAGCTAGTGCTTCAAGGCTGTGGTTTTGCCAAACACTGCCTTTGTTGTATTGAGGCATATATTCCCTCCACACACACACCCACTAAGACTTGTATAATGAAGATATTGGATTCTATCAAAATTTTTCTATATTCATTAAGATATGCATATAATTTTATCTGAAAGTCTATTCATTACACTTACTGACTTACATATCATCCTTGCATCTCTGGGATAAAAACTTGATCATGGTCATCTTTTTGATGTGTGGCTATACTTGATTTGTAGGTATTGTATTAAAGATTTCTGCCTCCATACTCTATTGGCCTGTAATTTATGTTGTTTCATCTTTACCTAGTTTGGGTAATAAGAGTGATACTGTCTGCATAGAAGTTTGGAAGTGCCTTGTTTCTAATATAGCTAGTTTAAAGATTGTCTATAGATCTCTGAAAATTTGGTAGAATCTTTGCTATTAAATATCTGGGCCTGTCCTTTATTAGTTGAAAGGCTTTTTATGATGGTTTCAATCTCATTTGTTATGGGCCTGTTCAAGATTGTGTTCTCCTTTTCATCTAACTTTGGTGTTCTTTTAGATCTTCTAGCTTTAATGGAGAATAGATTTTTAAAATACATTCCCTTATAAGGCACAATTTCTTTGGTGTCTGTTCTATTTTCCTTGTTTATCTCTGATACTGTTCATTTGAGTCATTTTTGTCTTGGCAAGTTGGGCCAAAAATCTGTTAGTTTTATCTCAAGAATCATCTCTTACATTCATTCTTTTTCTGTGCTTCTCTCCTATTAATTATTGCTTTCATTTTTGTTTCATTTTTGTTTGGCTTATTGTTGCTTGAGTATCATAAAATCATTTACTTATGCTCTGGTTTTACTTAAAAATATTTTTCTTGCAATATACTTTGATCATATACTTTCCCCATCCCTAACTACTCCCAGGGCCTCCCCACCTTCCAACCCACACACCTTTGTTCTTACAACTGATTTTAATGTGCCCCACAAGTTTTGTTGTCATTTTAATTTCAAGATTTTCCTTTTGACACTATCATCCACTAATGTGTTATTAATCTCCATTGAATTGGTATAATTACTAGGTTGACTGTTGATTTTAAGATCCATTACATTGTGGTCAGAAAAAAATGATTTTGTTTCAATTGTTCTGAATTTGGTTAACATTTGGTTTTTGTCTCAATATGCAGTCTATTTTAGAGAAACATCTATGGGCTGCTGAGGAGAATGTATATTCTTTAGTATTAGTTGAAAAGTATTCTGTTGATATCAGGCCTGGTTGATGTGTGTCATTCAGTTCAGAATTCATTTATTAATGAATTAATTTCACTTGAGAGTGAAATATCTTTTCCAGTTCCACTTGACTGTTCACATAGAGAACTCCTTTGGGAAAGTCTTTATTCATAGCCTTAGCATCCTAAATACTTTGGTTGAGTCGGAGGCCTTTATATATTCCAGTTATTAAACCCACCAGTAAATGACTTGCAGATATTTTATAGGTGTCTTTGTAGTTGTTTTGGTGGTAGCTGCACATTGTCTTTTGTAACTTGAATTTGTGGGAAAAGTCATGCACTCTTACTTTCCTTTTTCCTCATCCCCATGAATAGAAAATCTTCCGTGCCATATATGACTATATGGCTGCAGATGCGGATGAAGTGTCCTTTAAAGATGGAGATGCTATAGTGAATGCTCAGGCGATTGATGAAGGCTGGATGTATGGCACTGTGCAGAGGACCGGCAGGACCGGCATGCTCCCTGCCAACTATGTGGAAGCTATTTAAGCACTTCAAGATCTCCATCAGTCTGCAGTGTCTGCACCTCTGCAGGCAACATCTCAGTGGAGACTCCAATGTACCCATGGCCCTCAAGCTCTCTAATGTTTTCACCTGTATCAGAATCACTTCATGGTTTCTCTTCTACGGAAACCACGGTTATTCTCCATGGAACCCAACATTAATTCAGTTCTTAAACTAGACTTACAACTTCATTTTTTTTTTCTGGATTGATACATGAAACTAGAGACAGTAAACATGTAAAAGCTTATTTCCAAAAGAAGCTTTTACATCATGAAACCTGTTTTAAAGTAAGCTGAAATTCACAATAGAATTTTTAAACGCTTCTGTAGTATAATGTAACCAAACCAGTCCTTCCCAATTATAAAAACATTGACCTTATTCTGAACACCCAAACAGTAAAAGAAAAACAGAAGGGAGAACCACCTTTCTCTTGTTTACTAAGTGCAAAAGCTTGTGTTTCTAATTTCATTTCTGTAAGCTATAAAGATGACAGTCAATATAAAATGTTGAGAAACTAGAAACTAATAAAACCTATAGTACCAAAATAAACTGTACACGGCTAAACTTTAATAAAGTCTGAGTTTAAGTTACCTAACAGTGAGTTGGTGTTCTTTGTGCAATCCCCAGCATCCACATGGCAGCTCACAACCATTTGTTACTGGAGCCCCAAAGGTCACACACACTTGGTACACACATACACATGGGCAAAACACCTATGTGCATAGAAAATAAAATTTAACCCAACTCTCCCATCAAGTTATCTAAGTTTTTTTTTTAATGTACTGATAAAAATGAAGAGCAGACATTCTTAAGATGATCCATTTTACATATATTTTGGCGTCTGTTTCTTAATTCCTTTGGCCAACCTGTGTCTCTTGATTAGAGAATCGAAGCAATCCCAACCTTTTTAGGTTGGCATTAATCCAGACTTAGTTCAGCAAACTTTCCTTGATAGCGTTAGGGAGACCTGTGGGAAGCAATCTTAACTTGAAGGATTCCTGCCACCTGAATCCAAAAGGTTGACGATATGGGCAAAACTTGTGTGAAGGGACAGGAGGTTTCTACTGTCTTTCTAGAAAACCAGCAATGAACACCTAACCATTTGTTTATAAACTCTCCTTGTGAAAGATCTAAAAACTGCTCCATAACATGATAACTACATCAACACTGTTATCTGAGCAGGGTTTTTAGTTGTGTTTTGTTTTGTTTGTTGTGGGCAATGTTGGAGATCAAACCAAGGGGCTTGGGTATGCTAGGCAGGTGTCACCTTTTCCTCACATTCCTATATATGATTCTCTGAGACTTAAGGGGTTGAGTACTCTAGCAAAAATCACCCATTTGTAAATGGGGGGGAAATACCTGTATGTCAGACACGGAAAGTCATATTAATGAGAAGTCCCAAGAAAAGGCATACTATACCTATGTTGATTGTTCCATTACTACAACAAAACTGCTAAAGTAACTTAATACTTCCAGAGTCAACAGTTTTGTGAAGACTTCGTCCAATTAGTCCAGATGGATTAGAACACGATGGATTCTAATCTTAGTGATTATAAAGCCAAAATGAACACAAGTGGCAAAAGAATAGAGATTACCCACAAGCAAGGCCCCGCATGGGAATCTTTCCTATGTTCTTCCCCCAACAAAAGAAGGTTAAGGAATTTATCAAGGAGGCCATCTTCATTTGCTGCCTATTGTGATAAAATATTCTGACCAAAAGCTACCCGGGGAGCGAAAGGAGGTTATTTATCTTACATTTCCATGTCACTGAGAGAATCCAAGGCAGGGCAGAGGCCATAGAAGAATGCGGCTTAATGGTTTGCTCCTCATGCCTTATTCCCCTTGCCAGGAGTCGCAATACCCCTATTGAGCTAGATCCTCCCACCTCATGAACTAAGATGGCCCACAAATTGCTCTACAGGCAATCTGATATAGGCAATCCCTCTTCCCAAGTGACTCTTACTGAATCGAAAAGCCAAGAGACCAAAAAGCACCCTAACCAGAGCAAAGGCCTATGTTTATTCTTAAAAGGCTTTGGAGAGGGTACATTCCTGGACATACCCAGTTTGCACAATAGTGTTAGCCCAAAATAAGAGCATCATAAAGGTACATCAGCACAGGAGTCTACCCTTTTCAGCTGTTCTGCTAGTCACTAACAAGTCCCATTACCTTATGGCAAAGCAGAACCATCATGATAAGAGCATATGACAAAAGAGGCTATTTTGTCAGATAGTTGGTGTCTTAGGGTTTTACTACTGTGAACAGACACCATGACCAAGACAACTCTTATAAGGACATTTAATCGGAGCTGGCTTACAGGTTCAGAGGTTCAGTCCATTATCATCAAGGCAGGAACATGACAGCATCCAGAGTTCTACATCTTCATCTGAAAGTTGCTAGTAGAATAGTGAGGCTAGGATGAGGGTCTTAAAGCCCACACCCACAGTGACATACCTACTCTAACAGGGCCATACCTTCTAATAGTGCCACTCCCTGGGTGGAGAATATATGAACCATCACAGTTGGAAATAAAAAAAGACCAGAGTACCATAGTCCTTTATGCCTCCAGCCCCATCATCCACCAAAATCACCAGGGAAACCAGGCCTTAGTAAAGGTCTAATAAGGTCTTAGAAAGCATTCTAGACCCAAACCCTAGCAATGCCTGAATCTTCCAATGATTCTCTCTCACCTTAGTTTCCAAGCTTCATCTCCACTAAGTGAAAATCCGAGTTAAAGTAAGCATTAATCACATTATGCAATGTTCCTCTGGGTCAACTATGATAACTTAATACAGAGATTATCATGGGCCAGGAAGCCCTGGCAATCAACTGAGGAAAAAAAAGCAATAGCTGAATCTATGGGAACAAAAGCAGAATTATTAACATTCTGGAGTAGGAGGAAGAGAAAGGTCATAGGACACTCCTGGGATTGCCACAGTTGCAAGAGATTTGGGACAATAGAGTATACAGGAAGAGGAAGCAAGCCATAATGTAGTTCCCATGAGGTTGTCGTATGTGCTGGACGGTATTCCTAGACTCCTGTAACCCATCACCAGCTCACTTACACTTAGGTACATTTGTACTCACTCACTGGCTCCTACTTGGGGCGAGCAGATATTGGGAAACTTAGTAGCTATCATTAAATTCTGGCAATACCTAAAGTATCTGCTACACATTCAGTACAATGAGCTGAGCATATCTATATGCCTTAGTCATATTTATCAACTGCTAATATAAACAAATCTAATTTTAGATTTTTCTTAAAGCCTTAAAAACTTGCAATGTTTGTACAGAAGTAGAGAACACTCCTCTATCAGCTATCCTCAAAAATGTTTAATCTTGCTGCTTTGCTTCCCAGCCAACCAGTTCACTCCTCCCATAACTTCAAGTAAATCTAGCTAGTGAGATTTCACAATAATCCCACAGAGGATTCCTAACATTAACCACATCCTAGAAACTGACATCCTTTTCCCTTTCACCCATCACAACTTTCACGCAATCCCCACCTTGGGGCTTCCCCTCCCTACATCTGCTTATTCTATTTCCCAGTATAATGGGAGCATCCTGAGTCATCTCCACTACAAGCAGGACTACCAAGCTGCAGAGGATCTCAAGACCAGTTATTTCACCTTTATTGTATAAAGAGGAAAAAATTAACTCATGCTTAAATGTTGTGGATTATATCATGCCCCGCCCTGCTCCGTTCATGTTTAGATGAGATTAGCAAAATAGGTCTGCTGTCCTTTCAAGGGAAGTAAATGTGGGCAAAAAGGCACACCAAAAAAGATACTAAAGACAAAGATTGGAGTGATGCTTCTGTAAGCCGCTCCCCTCCAAACCCTGCTCTGCTAGGACGTGACCAGGAAGCATGGAAAGAGGCCCAGAACTTGATCAGTGCTGTTAGCTTGCTTTCTGTGATCCTTGCCATGACCTCAGCAACTTGAAGCCAAGTCAGGAACTCAAGGTAGGAAGAAGCAAGAATTAAGTTGAAGGCCACGGTGGAAAGCTCCTTACTTGGTTTGACCCCTATGGCTTGTTTGGCCTGTCCTCCTATTATACACCCCAGGAGCATCTGGGCTGGTCCCTCCCATACCAATTATCAAAAAAAAAAAAAAAAAAAAAAAAAAAAAAAAAAAGTTGGGCTGGAAAGATGGCTTAAGTGGTTCTTCCAGTGGTCCTGAGTTCAATTCCCAGCAACCACATGGTGGCTCACAACCATCTATAAGGAGATCTGATGCCCTCTTCTGGTATGTCTGAAGATTAACAGTATACTCACAGAGTATTTCTTTAAAAAAAAAAAAAAAGAAAGAAAGAAAATAACTGGAACTTGTCTACAGGCCCACCTGACACAGGTATTTTCAGCTGAGGTTCCCTCTTTTCAAATGGCTCATTTGTGACGAGCTAAAAAAAACTACAGCCCAACTGAATCCTTGTCAATCTGACACACACAACCAAATCTGTTTAACTATAACCTTATACTCAAATCTCAGGTCAATAGGCAAATCAATTAAAAAAAAAAAAAAAACACCAGTCCATCATCTTTTTTTGTAATTTTAGGCTGGCTTCACTTCGCACCTACAACAGTTCTGGACTCTTCAACCTCATAGCTTCCATGCTAGTTGAATGTGGGATTTACTCAACTGAGAGCTTGAGATGACTCCTTGGTGCCCTCAGGACCACAACTAGTTGCTGAACACAAAAAAAATACTTAACCAGATTTCACCTCAGTGATGCTGGCCTTCACTAAGTTCTCAACCCCAGCTAGACAACATCAATTCTCAGTAAAATCAATGGTTCTAGTCTCTGGAGTTCTAAAGCACTACAGATTCTTCAGTCTTAACTGATCCGAAGACAGATTCTTAATATAAAACACTACTCAAGGGGTTGGGGATTTAGCTCAGCAGTAGAGCGCTTGCCTAGCGAGCACAAGGCCCTGGGTCCGGTCCCCAGCTCCAAAAAAAAAGATAAAAACAAAAAACAAAAACAAAAAAAACAAACAAACAAAAAAAAAAAGCACTACTCAAATGAATGAGTACTTGAGGGTCTCAAATTTCCTTCTGAAACCTCACCAAAAAAAGGCGCAATCACCTGCATTTCTGTGAGCATTCCTGTCTTCTAAGTGCCCACACAACAATCAATGGCTTTCCCATTCAATACTTCCAAACATGTCCTATGGGAAAACATGTCTAGGTCTGTCACAGCAATATCCCAAACGTCTATTACCAATTTCTGTTCTGGTCAGAGTTTTTAAATCTGATACAGGGTTTCTCTATGTAGCTCTCTAGCTGTCCTTGAACTTAAAAGAGATCCCCTGCCTCTGCCTCCCAAGTGCTGGGAGATTAAAGGTGTGCCATAACCCCTGGCTTTGTTGAGGGATGGGGGGATATTCATTGTGATTTAGTCAGCTTACATGCAGTGATGATCTGAATAAGGTTTCCCATAAAGCTTGTGGGTTATCCTGAATATCCTGTTGGCTGTTTGGGAAGGATTAAGAAGTGTTTCATTGGTGGTAGAGCACTGAGGGAAAGTCTTGAGGTTTCGCAAAAAGCTTCCCCCTGTCCCCAGCAATATTTAGACAGATCAGGATGTGAGTTCTCAGTTGCTGGTCCGGTGCCATGCCTCTTTCAAACAAGTCCCCCACCATGATGAATATCAATCCACTACAATTGTAGGCTTCAATTAAGCCTTTATAAGTTACCTTGGTTATAGTATTTTATCACAGCAATAGAAACATAACTAATACATACTGCTCATAGTCCATCACTGAGGAAAATCAGGGTAGGAACTCAAGCAGAACAGGAGTTGGAAACAGGAATGGAGCAGGGACCATGGAGAAACTCTGGTTCAACCGGCCCGTCTTTCATACAATCTGGGACTAACTGTCCAAGGGTGGCACCATCCACAGAAGGCTGGTCTCTCCCACCTCAATCATTAACCAGGAAATGCCCCCAGAGACCGGTCTACAGACCAAACCAAACTGATATAGTCTCTGAATAGAGGTTACTGCTTTCCAAATGATCATAGTTCAAATGACCCTAGTTTTGTGCCTATAAACACTGGAACATAAATAAGTGCAGAATTTTATAACATATTATTTAATAACTATGAATTTAGAAACCTATGAAACAGAACAGAACAAACCAGGAACTTTACAGAGCAACCCAGGAAAATGGGAGGGTGAGGGGGTGGTTTTTTTTTGTTGCCATGCCATAATATGCTTGTAAATATTGGTACTGAATCTTGTTATTCTTACTTCCTTCAGGTCTCAATAATACAAACCAGATGTCAAAATCAAGAAACAAAAACAAGCACCAGAAATTAGTTTTATACTTTTATTTTAAATAAAAGTACATTTAAAAATAATCAGTCTCAAATGGCAAATTATTACAGCCAACTCCCAACTACTCATGAGAAATTTTACTACGAAGCAAAGATTCTCAACAATCATGAGCCTGACACACTAAGAGTGGGACTGCCTGTTCCCAAGGCTGCTAATAACACAGCCCCTTACAATGGTGCCCTTATTTCTCTGCTACTAGTGTTGTTAATAGAATTAACAGATATTTCTGTTAAATTTTAATTTAAAGTTAGAAAATATCAAATATACTTTTGAGTATAAACTTTCCCCAAGGGCAGCAAAATATTAACAAATGACTAGTCCAAATTATGTTAAGGCTATTAGTAGAACAGTGTTTAAAATGGACTGAAAGCAACTGCCTCACCAAAAGTAAGTAGTTGTTTCACACTACATGTGCATTAGAACACCAGGGAAGCACTCACAGCCAGGATGAGCTTATGAAGGCAAACTTTCAGGATAATTGAAAAGGAGCTCAGACCAGTCTGGCAGGAACTAAACTGACCACATACCAAACATGAACAAAATCATCCGGTTAACGAGGACCGACAAACTCTTATAAATTAAGAGGCAAATAAATACTTGAGGACTGTAAGCTAATTTCAGATTACTTAACTGTTATCCAAAGCAGCCAAACACAGCCTGACTGCCACACTACTACTTTTGGATACTCGAATATAGAAAGAACTATTTTCTTCATCTGCTTCAAAATACCTATAAAAAAGTCTTCCCAATTGTTTAAAAGAGAAAGTGGGGCTGGAAGGAGGACTTAGTAACTAAGAGCACTGGCTGCTCTTCTCAAGGACCCAAGTTCAATTCCTGGCACCACAACCATCTGTTCCAGATGTGCCCTCTTTTCTGACCTCTGTGGACACATCATATACATGATGCATACACATAAACACAGGCAAAGCACATACACATACACAGAAATGCAGGAGGTAAGGGTTTCTTAGAAAATTCTTATATAAAAACTAAAATACTTTAGACATTTATTAAACTATGTATAAAATAGTTTTCTCACTTTGATCTCTTGCTCCTGTCTCTACCCAAGGCTAAAATTAGACAAGCTGCTTAACACACCCCAACTATATCTTTTAAAACAGTCAATCATATTAATTGGGAAAAGGTACTGTGTTATGCATGATAGAAAAACATTCCAAACAACCACTATTTTCAAACTATAGGATTGTTTGTCCTTCCACCAAATGGCTTTATCATCAAATTTTTGGCTAAGTGAGAGTCGTGGGGTAGTGCACACTTTTAATGCCTACACAGGGAAGTTGGAGGCAACCTGATCTCTCCAAAAGGCCAGCCAGCCTAATCTATAGGGGAAGCCAGGCCTACAACAAAAAACCTTGTTTCAAACTTATTTTTGGTTGAAGCTGGAGGATTGCCCTAGGTTTGATGCCAGCTGAGGCTAAAGTAAGACTGCCTCAAAACCAAATTAAGCTTTCCTGCCCCTGCCCCCTCTATCACTTCCCTGTGTACTAACGAGCATGTGTTAATGTTAAAAAGTTAGTTCTATACCCAATTACAAACCGGAAAGATAACTTTCCTTCTTCAATAACAGAAGCATAGACGTTACATGATAAAGGTTGTTCTTTTTTACATCTTAGATAATGTCATGTGTTTTAATTGAAAAACGGTTTATTCTATATAAGAAGAAATGCTGTGACAAAATTGTAACATTTACCATCTATTCTAAGAACTCAGTGAAGTCACATAGCTGGTAAGAACACTTTTAAAAGGAACTACAAAACTAAAACTTGAAGGGCATGGGACTTTCATGGATACTACCAAAGAGCAATATATAAAGCCAGGCACAACACAGACATAAGTTAACTAAGTTGTCAGACACCACAAAATTAGGATGCCTATTAAATGTTAAAGAAACATTTATTTGGGAGGCTAAAGCAAGAGGCCAGCCTGAGAGTTTTGGAAATAAGCATACGTTTCTGCCCGAGCCAATAATGCCCACAATTGTTCTACAGCTTGTGGATCTGACAAACTGCCTCTAAAATCAAATACAAATAATAAAATGAAATCTGAGCCTTAATCAGTCATGTCTGGAAGCATAGCCAGTAACAGTATTAAGTATTTCCATCAACTTCAGAACCAATACTTTATAATTTTCATATCTGTATCTTAAACCAAACAAAACTCTCCAGCTACTTTTTGCAGAACGTTAACTTAATGTATTTTTAATACTCTATTTCCCCCAAATTACTGGGTTTTTAAAGAGGTTCTTTTCTGTAGACCAAGTTGACCTCAGCACAAAGAGACCTCAGCCTCCCAAGTGTTGAAATTACAGGCGTAAGCACTGTGTTCAGCATCCAATTAAAAATTTAAATTATTGGCATTCTAATGACTCTTAAATATGTGAGTTCCTGGCTACCTTTAAGTTGTACTAAAAGAGTCCAAGAACGATGTCATTCAACAATGTGCTTTTAATCTTTAGACTTAAATTCTACTTAGAAACTGCATCAGCCCTATTAATTAGACTCATTACCACTACTTGAAATGCAACCTAAGACCCTTCAGTACTCAGTTGTTTAACTTGCTAAAACAGAATGGCATCTTCAGTAATGAACTCAGTTTGAATAAAAATCAACTATATTCAGAGACATGAAAAATACACTTTATACCGCCTTTAAAAAAAAAAAAAGATAAAGATGGCTCAGCAATTAACAGCACTTGCTGTTCTTTCAGAAGACCTGGTTTCATTTCCATAACCCGCAAGGTACCTCACAGTTGTCTGCAACTCTGGCTCCTAGGGATTAGGTGACTTCTGCTGACTGTCACAGGCACCAAGGCATGCACATGGTACACATCTATACAAGCAAACAAAGTACTCACGCACAGAAAACAAGTCTTTTTTAAAAATTTAAATTACATCGTATTTCCATGTGTATACATGTACACGTGTGTGCACCAAGTACATACAGAGGTCATGGGACCACTATCTTTCTACCACGTGGATCAAGAATGGAACTCAAAGCCATAATCAGGATTAGGGGAAAGCACCATTTTCACTGTGCCATCTAGTCTGCTCTAGATCTGAAGAAAGGGGTTCCATGGAACAGTAAAACAACTCTTTAGGGTCCACTCAGAAATATTAATGCTATTTTAGGAATAGGGAAAAAAAGCTAAGCCAGGAATATCAAAAATAAGGTGACTCAACCTTATATATAACAATGAAGATTCAATAAACTGACTTATTACAGTAAAATACCATATCTCACTGAACTATGCTTAACTCAGACATGTGTTTATTAAATTCAGGAATTTTATGAAAACCATTTGCCACACCTCCTGCTATACTTTGAGCCCCCTAAGAACTTAGTTGTACCTCCAAGCGAGAAACTAGAGTTAAAGAATACAGTTTGTACAATGAGCTGTTCCATACGTCCCCATATTCCTGGCTAATCATTCCTACTCACTGAGTGTTCATGCAAACCACCATTATCAAGGTTTTTAAACACCAGTCTTTTTCTCTTTCATTATTGACTCCTAAGTCCTTGTGCAACAATCCCACAATTTTTATGACCCTCTTTGTAGGTAAATATACTAAGTCCCAAAAATATCTATAATGATTTACAATTAGAAAAGTGCCACCAACGTTATTTAGGTGGGGCAGCAGGGTGGTTTCTCTGCTGGAAAAAAGGAGACCTTAAACTACAAAAGGCAATGGCTTTAAATCACAGTGTCTTTCTAAGTAGAGGTTAAGTTTGAAACTAAGATCACTCACTGATTTTACTCAGAAAACAAGCAAAGTATATCCTGGGGGAAACACAAAACACAGCTGGGCATGGTGGCAAACACAGGCAATACCAGAACAGACAGCAGAGGCAGGAGGATCATAAAAGTTCAGAGCTAGCCTGGGCTACAGAAACTGTATCTCAAAAACAACAACAAAACAAAACAAAACAAATAAATAGAACCTATGAAACAAATGTGTGAAGGCAGGCACTAAGTACTTGGTAAAATTTACAAATGGTTTAATTATATATCCTAATCTTTTTAACTTGACAAAAACATACATACAAAAATGGCAGTTTCAAATGTCTTCCAAGTTTAGTCTTCAATCTATGTGAAACACCAGGTGTCTGTACAGACGGTCTATAGTACAACCTGCAATAAAAATATCCAGGATAACTCTCCATTAAGAAGAAACATATGAGGGAGGCACATTTTCCAGTGGCTGGGATCCTTTTCCAAACCATAAGAAAAAAGGTAGTGGCATGTAACATTTTCTGGTTCTAATAATTTTAATTATTCTGGACATTTTAGAAAATAAACTCCTGTTTTAACTAAATACAAAACTATCTGTTGCTTTATTTGTAGATAAAGACACCTACGAATATCCACAGTAGGTCCAATGAAGTACTTTTACTATCCATACGGTTATTTTGATATTAAATATATACAAATGTTTCTATTACACAAAACAATAGTATTCACAAAAAGCTGCAGAAAAACTCATGCAATTCATGAAGGCTGAACTTTATAAATTAAAAAACATTGTCTTCTATACATAATGTACAAAGTCATGCATTTAAGAGTGAACACTATACTTTCTAAGAGAACATTTTCACAAAGGCTGCTGTACACGTATTTGTCAATGCCAAATGAACAGAATCTTAGTGAATTCAGCCATTATTATTTTAACGTCCAACAAGTTGAAACTTGGTGTTCCAGAGTCTCTACAGCTGTAATCTTCAGGAAATGCTCTCATTCTTCTGTATCTCAGTATAGGTGTTCCACCAGGCACAACAAATATAAATATTTTGAAAGAGTATAAACATCTCTATCAATTCAATAAAGTGTAAATAAAACTTTTCTTCTATTTTAATTAAAATCTTTTGCATGAACTATACCAAAATATGCATGAGTTGAAGCATGAAAAAAAAGTATGTATATTTCTTTTGCTTTCAAGTTTCAGTAACATTTAAATTTCTTAAAAAACTATTGTGTACTGGCCAAGAAAATACAGTAGGGAAGATCTAATTAACTTATAAAACTGACCTAGTAATTCATTGCCTTTCAGGACTTGGTTATTTTACCAACTTTACAAAGTTTCTTCTTTAAATGGTATGGATATTTCTAAAAAAACAAAAAATAAAATCTGATGGTGAAAAAACTTTACATTTCTCTTAAAATACTAAGAATTTTCATGGGCTGTCGATCTCCAACGTGACTGTAGATTTCTTATTATAGAGTTTGCCATGGTACCAAGTTTTTCATGCATTTCAAACAGCTGGCTTCCAGAGTAGCTGTAGAGGTCTTCTGAGTCCAGCTGAAGAGCAAGAGCACTAATCTGTGCCACAAGATTTTTAGACAGTGGGGTATCTAAGGTCACAGGATCAATCAAATCTAGAAGAGGAAAAAACACACACAACATGTATTAGATCCATACCAGTTTAAAAACTGACCTTGATCCCCAATCAGGCTGATTATGAGAGGAAATAAGATATGGGACACTTGCTCAAGAAAACACAATGCCAGAAAAATGTATCACAGCTTGTTACTCTGCATAAAATAACCGAACAAACTGTCAATATCCTTATCTATGCCTTGAAGGACTAGATACTGACATGATTAGAGAAAACCAGTTAGACACACTTAAAATTAAAAAGGTTTTCCCCTCATGTACTTGGCAGGTGGGAAGGGGGCAGGGATATGGTGAATTAATAGTTGTGGTCAAATTAAAACTAAAGCACTGGCCTGGAGAAATGGCTCCGTACTTAAAAGCCTGTCCTTCCAAAGGACCAGGATTCATTTCCAAGCAGTCACATGGCAAATCACAACTGTTCTAATATTAGTCCCAGGAGAACAAAAGCACACAAATACATACAAATATATACAAATATATACTAAAAATAACCTTTGTTTAAAACATGTAAAAGCATTAACAAAGTTATGTTTTCCAAGACAGTTTGTTCCATATGAAACTAACGTGCTTGGCTAGCATACCTGAGGCAAACCTTTCTTCATCCGTGGACAGGGTCTTGCTCTCTACCCCATTTACTGCCTTTTCAGAAATATCAAAAATTGGAATTTCTTCAAGTCCACGAGATTTCATCTTGATTATACATTTAAACAGTAACAGAAATAATAAAACATATTTTTAACAGGAATGACATGAAATGCCCCAAAGTCAACTCAGTTAACGCTGTTAAAAAGATTTCCTAAAACTGCACATATCTAGTGCGGCAGCAGTGTGGTGGAGAATTCTGATCCCAGCACTCTGGAAACAGTTGGATCTACCTTTCTTTTTTCTTTTTCTTTTTTTTTTTTTTTGAGTTTAAGGACAGCCCCAGTCTCTATAATGAGCTCCAGGCCACTCAGGGTTACACAGTATGACTTTGCCCAAAATGGTTCCTCAAGGAGAGATAGAAATTTATTACTTTATATAGTATAATTTCTTAGAAAACACAGTATCAATGGCTAATAAAATTTCCCAAGTCCACAAACGTGGAAAAGATAACTCTTCAGTAGAAATCAGTGACTTTCATTATCAAAGCTATGGATACCTCACTGTTAGAGCACTGCTCACTCACTGCATAATGTCCTAAGCACAGGCCAAAAGCATAACGAAAGGGCTGGAGAGATGGCTCAGCGGTTAAGAACACTGACTACTCTTCCTGAGGTCCTGAGTTCAATTCCCAGCAACCACATGGTGGCTCACAACCATCTGTAATGGGATCCAACGCCCTCTTCTGGTGTGTCTGAAGACAGCTACAGTGTACTTATATGAATAAAATAAATCTTTAAAAAAAAAAAAAAAGCATAACGAAAGTATGAGTATCCCAGGTTTCATGGACTACTGCTCAAAGAAATAGTTCAAAGTTTTCATGACTCAACAGTCCCATACAATGGCACAAATGAAATACAAATATGGCCACATAAAAACTTAAGAGGGTTTCTTATGAAAACCAAAGGAGAAAAGCAACCCATAAGCCCATCAGTTGAGGGGTGGATAAAGAAAATGTGGTAGATCTACGGAATACTTTTCAGCTATAAAGAAAGTCAGATTAATAATAAATGTATAACCACCAACCAGACTTAGTATTAATTCCAATATTAAACAATGTCCAGAATAAGTAAGTCTATAGAAAAAATGCTAAGGGATGGGGAATGGAAATGAAGAGTAACGGATAATGAGCACAGATTTTCTTCATTTTGGAGAATTTACTTAATTCCAATATTAAATTAATCATAGGAATGATATATATTTAATATACTTAGTTATTAACAATAGACTGCATGGATCAATTTCATTTGATTCATATATAAAATTTTATATTAAATCTTATTAGAGCTTTTCAGAAATCTACATACACATAAACATGATACATTCAACATATACATTTAAACACATATAAAGCCTTCGTAGCTACTGCTAGAGCCCATTAGTAGTAAACAAAATGGGAAGCCAGCCATGGCAGCACACACTTTTATATGAACCCTAAGATGGCGAAGGCAGAAGGATCTCTGTGTTGGAGTTCATGGACTGCCAAGAATACAAGACCCTGTCTCACAAAGTAAAAACAAAAACCCGAAAACAATGGGTCTGTATAACAAACCTCCTTTGATAAAGGTATTACTGTTAGTGATAACAGCATTTTTACTGACTTAGTCACATGGGGACGAATGCGTGCCTGTGTACAGAACCTGCTTTAACATCCAGTTCCAAAGGATCTTTCACTCTGGGTTTCCAAGTCACATGGGGACGAATGCGTGCCTGTGTACAGAACCTGCTTTAACATCCAGTTCCAAAGGATCTTTCACTCTGGGTTTCCACAGGGTTCTGCATGCATGCAGTACATACAGGCAACCCAACACACAAAAAAATACTGTTAATTTCAGAAATTCTACCTGTGACATTGCACATTAGTAGTTTCTGGGTTTTGCTTGCTTTTATAATTAACCTGCCAGCAAAATGCTTTATTTTTAAGTATCAAAAATAATAAAAAATCAAGTAGTTTCGAGAACAGAGTACACACATGGTAAACAGACATACATGCAGGCAAAAGACAAGTGTTTACCTGTTGTTCATGGTATACTCTGAGGGCCTTTTTTACATTAAACACCTTTGGAGAGCGAATAGGAAGAGTTTTTATTTCAGATGCTGTAAGTGTACTCAAATCACCAATCGTTTTTATATTCTTGGCTCTGATAAGTTGTCCAAGACCTCTTGCCCTTTTGAAAAGGAAAAGCATAATTAAGCTTTTACTGATACAATATCTGTGAGCACTTCTCCACTCAAACTCAGTTTACACATACTCCACCTAACCCATACAGTGCAATAAGCAAACACCTAGTGAACTTAATTCTCCTCTAGCTTCTTTAACAGCAGCACCAATGATGTGTTCTGCGGTGTTTACAAGGTAAGCACAGTGTAACACAGGAGGAACGCAACATGCCTTCACTCCAGCTTTCTGTCTATGATCAGGTCCTTCATCAGATGTATGCAGTTTTGTTATTTTAACTTATCCTATTCTAGACCCTTTTTAATGTGACTTCCTTCTATATTCTGTATGTATGTCTCACACAGTTCTCTGGAGGAGAATATAAGGAGTTTCTTACTGAGGAATTATGTTCTGATTATCAGTCTAGTAATTAAAGAAATTATCTAAATTCCCCAAACAACACTTAACAATTTTCTTAAGATTTGATTGTCTGGAGATGGAGATAGCTCAGTGGTTAAGAGCACTTACTGCACTTCCAGGGACACATTTCAACTCCAGTTCTAAGGAATGTTGACACCTTCTTCTGGCCTCCACAGGTACCAGTCTCACATGGTGTAGGTGTGTGTCTGTGTGTGTGTGTATACATATATGCAGGCAAAACATGTATATATAAATTTAAAATATGCTAATTACATTTCTAACAAGATTGAAACAAGACTAAATGAAGCATGAAAGACCCTCAATGAGGCCTACCTATATGAAACTACCTACTTAGCTCTACAAATTTTGTGGACTAAGCTTCATAAGTATACAATGATACTTCTATTGCTAAAAGGGTCTAAAATAGGATGAAACAAGATACATATACAAAAATATGCAAACACGAAGCCTTTATTCATACCAGGATACACGTTTTACTTCTTTACATTCATACAAAAATGTGTGAGAGGAATAAATACCAATTAATACCAAACTGAAAAGTTTGACCATTAAGATATTCCTCCAGAGCCATGCCCAGCCAATTCAATCCTATAATCCTAGTTTGTATGAAGGGAGGAGAGAAAGGATCCAAAAATCAAGAACTCTTTGGGACACATGCTCTGTATGTTATATATGAACATGGGTTCATACAGGTGAACCTCAGTAAGGTCTTTTATTTTTATGTCCCTTCACATTGTAAGTCTTAGAAAAATTTTAAATGTTTTTGTACTTATTTATTTTATGTATATAAGTATACTGTAGCTGTCTTCAGACACACCAGAAGAGGGCACTAGATCTCATTACAGATGGCTGTGAGCCACCATGTGGTTGCAGTCAGTGCTCTTAATCGCTGAGCCATCTCTCCAGCCCAAGTCTTAGAAATTAAATCAACAATCCAGTGGAACAAGGGCCTTAAACTCACCATGTGTCAGAGGATGCCCTTGAGCTGGCCTCAGCACACCTGCAAAAGCACTTCTGGCTTCTGCAGTACTGAGGATTAATTTTACACACTCATCAAACAAGCAGTCTGCAACTGAGCTTCAACCCTAGTGCCAGACTACTCCACCAAACTACATCTCAGGCGTGCCATGAACTGGTAATCCTACCTCAGCTTTCTTATTAGCAGAACATACTCCCCTTCTCAAACTGGGAAATTTTAGCAAAACTATGACTCAAAATCAAGATGAAAAACAAATATAAACGTCCAAATGCCTACTCCTCAGAATATGAACCATAAGTTTAAATAACCACTTACCACATGTTTGATGTAATCTGAGGTAAAATGATGTCAACTGATGCTGCACAGTTCACCAAAGCTGGGTAAACACTTTCTGTTGGGGATAGCATGGATTCTTGGGCCATTTCTGTAATCTTAAAATAAATGTCAAAGGCCATTAAGTAGAGGTTACAGGACTGAAAGTATAAAGTATAAAATTACATAAAAACTAAAGCACTTCTTACTAAACACTTCTTTGAGCTCTTAAATTTAGAGCTCTGTGATCCTGGGGACAGAAATCCTTTGGCTGAAGTGGTATTATGCTGGATAGAAGTGGAGAAAAAAAAAAAAAAAGGCACTCAGAACCCCAGACAACTATAATGTTACAAGTTAAATTGTACAACTAAAATTACCTTTGTAAAAATTTAGGAAATAAAAATAGAATAGGATAAACTATTAATTTACCTGTGAGATATAGCTGACTGACTGGCCTCAACCTTCTCCATAAAAAGCAATCTATCCAAAGCAGACTGTTTCTTATCTTCAAATACAAGTTTATATATAAAGACATATGCATATTTTGAAGACTATAGCTTACCTTAGAGTGTGAAGTAGGTGAAGTTTTAACACTTTTTATTACAGGAGAGCTATTTGAAGAATGAGACCTAACAACAGAGCAGCGCCTATCAATGTCATCTGCCAATCCTGCTTGGTATATTGGATCTGCAAATGAGACACGTCTAACCTGAAAGTACGGGATAGTTTTCATTAAGAAGACAACACCTTGAGTTTGTGCAAAACCAAGTATTTCCAAACTTATTTTACTAGAACCCTCCTGCACACCTGTTCCATCTTTCAGATACTGCCTAATATTGCAATCCATTCAAATTACATACTACACCACTTCTATAGTCACCAGACTCTTTAAATCAACAATGTACAAATAAATATGCAGGGTGTGACTGTGCACACATTCAATCACAGTACCCAAGAGGCAAAGGCAGGTAGATGTCTATGAGTTTGAGGTCAGCCTGGTCTAAACAGTATAGATTTCCAGATCAGTCAGGGATACATAGTGAGATTCTGTCTACAAAACAAAGCACAGGAGTGGCAGTAATCCACAGTGATCCCAGCAATCAGGAGACTGAGGCAGAAGACCACACCAAGTTGAGGTCAGTCTGGAACTACATAGTGAAACCTCAGCCTCAAAGAACAAAACAAGAGCTCAAGAGACACAACTTAGGTATTAAAAGCACCAACTGCATAATCATATCAGCCAGAGTTCAAATCCTAGCACCAACATTACCAAGCCAGTTCTACAGAAGTCTGTAACTTCAGCTCCAAGGGATCTGATACACATTCTTCTGACCTCACCAGGAGCTTTTGCATACACAAACATACACACCAATAAAAACGAAATCTCTTAAAAATCCTAAATAATTTGATTTTAGTTGACCAATAAACTATATTTACAGATTAATAGATACTAGCAACTAGTTTCTGGTATATCTTCTTAATCATCGTTGTAAACTTGTGAATATATGCATGTAGAAGTCAGAGGACAACTTTGAGGTGACAGAGTGATTGCTCAGGTGTTGTACAACTTATTTTGTGTGATGATGCTTCTCACTGGCCTAGGCTTACTAAGCAGCAGACCCCAGGAATATGGTTATCTGTCTCCCCAAGACAGAGATTAGTAAGTAGCACATGCCACCCAGCCCGGGATTTTTACTTCTAGAAATTGGACCTCAAGTCCTCATGCATACCTTGCAAACACACCACACCACCCAAGCTATCTCCAGAGTCCCTGCCCTGAACTCTTTGAAGGCAAGAATAAAAATACTGTGGCTTAACCTCACTGTGGCTAATTTGGCTTCTTCTAAAGGTCTACAATATGTTCACATTGAGCTATTAGCTATAGAGATCTCATATATCTACTAGGACTGATTCTTAAGAATGGGTAACCTGTAAGTAGCTGCTTCAGAAATGTTATCCTATTTTATTTAGAATAGACATTAAATCTGCCTCCAGTAGTTTAAAAAAAACTAATTCCAGCATTAGTAAGAGGTAGAGGCAGGAGGGTCTCTGCAGGTTCCAGGATAGCCAGGACTACATAGCAAGGCCCTATCTTTTAAAAGGAGGGTGGGAACACACTAAATCTAATTTCCTACCAAACAGTAGTACAGTAGTAATAGCTAGTTAAGCTGTATAAGCCTTCTGATGAATTCAGAATTCTGTCATCTTGTAACTGCCTTACTACCCTTTGCAGTTCACAATAAACCTGCTTACTTTAAAACAAACAAAAAAAGCATATAGCTACCAAGTTGTTAACTCTAGGAGAGCCAGAGTTGCACAGTGAAGCCCTTTGTCATGAAAATAAAAGCTAACAAACAAAATCAAGAGCCGTTTATTTTCCTAAAGGATTTCATCTCTGAAGTCTCAGAATGTGAATTTCCAGATTGTAAAACTAAAAGTGGAGAGAAGAGTCCAGCAGTTAGGAGTTCACACCGCAGCTGGGCAGTTATGTGCAAGCATTTAATCCCAGCACGCCTGGAAGTGAAGGTAGGGTAGAGGCAGGCAATGAGTTGCAGGTCAGCCCCATCTACAGAACAGATCCATAGCAGCCAGGACACAAAGAAACCTTGTCTCAAAAAACCAAAAAAAAAGGAAAAGAAAAAAAAAAAGCACATACTACACTTCAAAAGTCCTAGCACCCACATTAAGCAGTTTACAACTGCCCATAACTTGATACCTGCACTCCTGTGCACATATCCTAATACACTCATGCATATACATGTAACTAAAAATAGTAAAAATAGATCTTATACTTGTTAGCCAATGGTTATGAAATAGACTATAACCCTAGCTGGGGCATAAATGACAGTTCAAGGTCAGCATGGAAAACAGAAGTTCCCACACCCAAGAAAGATTAAAAAACATACATGCTTGTTGATCACAACATACAAATATGTTCAAATATATTCTACATATATGATCTATAGTATCAGATACTAATTTCAAGATTAAGTTGAAAAGATCAATATGACATCTTTTGAGGACATGTTTTGCTAAGCTGAGGGCATGTTTTATGTCAAGCAGAGGCTACAGTCTTCTTATTCATTCAGCAACCTATGTAAGCAAAAGGCACAAAAGCTAAAGTAAATTATCTAGATGATCCATTTTTTCCTCAAACTCTTCAAATGTGTATATAGATCAGTGCTAGAGAAATAGACATTAAGACCTGGGAATCTCTCAGTGACAAAGTATGTACCATAGAGCAAACATACTCAACATTGTACACTGAATTCCCCCAACCTCAAAAAGAAACAGAAACTAGGGGTTGGGGATTTAGCTCAGTGGTAGAGCGCTTGCCTACGAAGCGCAAGGCCCTGGGTTCAGTCCCCAGCTCCGAAAAAAAGAACCAAAAAAAAAAAGAAACAGAAACTAAATATGATAGGGGAGAAGCGATTTGGTGGCATGCACTTAAGTTAACCTATCTCAAAAAATGAAAGCCTGGGCCTCTGGATTTAATCTCCACAACAGAAAAAGGGGGATTACGATTACGAGAAAGAAAAAAATGAGGTAGTTATAAATTATTTTAATTGCCTTAGAACTTTTTTATATTACTAAGTCCAAACATGTATTAAGTGCTAACTAAGCCTTCTGACCAACAACAATCAGTGTTGCCTGCCTTCTTAAATCTGGTTCCACAAATTATAGAAAAGGAAAATCCTAAAGGAGAGCTACCCATTATGTCCCATGTGCACATTTGCATCAAGTTCTTGAGTGTGAGGTGCAAGACTACCTGAAACCCTCCGGTCCTTTCCATGGTGAGTGGCCAGGATCCTAATACCCTGTCCTTTACTATGTTTCACATAGAGACCACATGTTTCAAGCAAACATCAGATGCATTACAGTGCCATTCCTCCTACCTTGTTAATTGGTGAGATCTCATCTTCTTGGGATCTTTTTAGTGCTCTCTTTAAAATGCTTGTGGATGGAGAAGCCAAAGGCGACCAGACACAGCGTGCCTGCACACCACTAGGACTTTCACTTGCTGATCCAAAGGAAGGATCCAGCTCTAACTTGACAGGGGATACATTATTGCTTTCTGCTCCAAGTTCAGAAGTCACTTCGGGTATCAGAGGCTGTGGTAATTCCTCCACTTTCTCTGAAGTAAAGCAAACTTCCTGCAGAGTTTCATTTCCCACTGTAGTTTGATTACCACCTAATTTTATTTCATCTAATTTATTAAGTTCAATGTTTGTTTCAGTTTTGCATTTACCAGTTCCTTCTCCAGAACTCATTTCAATGTCGCTAACAAAGCCCTCAGTGTTGACATCAAGTCTCCCAATCAGTGCTTCTTCAGATTTAGAGGTGCTGGCAATCATGTCCATATCCTTTACCCTGGCATTGTCAATTTCAGTGTTCATTTGTGCTTTGTAACTTTCCATTTCTTTGTTCATTTCCTCACATGAGCCTGAATCAGATTCATTGCTACCCGCCTCTAGTTCCCCACTTGCTGGATGCTCAGCCTGAACATCCTTACTTACAGGTGTGGTAGTATCAGAAAGACCCATACTTGAATTAAAGTCCTCAGTGGCTACTCCTTCAGCATTCACTTCAGTTGTGACTGCTTCACACTCATCCTTTTTATTATCTTCCTCTGTTGCCACATCTACAGAAACATCCATTTGGGTACTCTTTTCAGAGACAGCAGCTCCAAATGTGTCCTTTCTCACACTGGATTCTATACTTTCAACTCCCTCTGGACTGGACCCATCCATTACTTTGCATGCCTTTCCTACATTGCTGATGTCCAACTCTTTTTGCAGAATAGCTTCTGGACTTTCTGCTTTGTTATCTAAAGGGTACTTCTGTGAAATGTCCTTGCAGTCACTTAAGCATGGGTCCTCAGGAGCATTGTATTCCTCACCACATGGCTCTTGGATTTCAGATACTGCTTCACTAGCATCTGTACCATAAGTTTTCTCTTTCATATTTACTGGTTCAGAAGGAGGGGAATTTTTACTATCTTCTTCCAATTTAGGTTCAGATTTAATTAGATCACCAGTAGCTGAAATCTCTTCAAGACCCAAATGAAAATTCACAACAGGCTGTTTGCCTACTGACTTTGTTTCAACATGCTCATTGGCTTCCTGAGTTTCAGGTGCAGTCTCAGGCATTTGTAGATCTGTCTTTTTTGTCTCCAAGCTCTTCATGGCAGAACTTTCTGTGTTCTTTAACCCAGTAAATGACTTTTCCTGGGACTGTGATTTTTCTCCACAGCAGTCACAACTTTTAGACCTCCTGACTCTCCTACTTCTCTTGTGCTGGCATTCAACTACTTGGGTGCATTTTTCAGGAGACATAGACATGTCTGATGCCCCCACATTACTATCAGTATCTCGTTTATATAATCTTTTACTGGCATTTCTAGTCCTGAGGTTTGATTCTGGCACAGGTAGACTTACAAGTGAACTGTCTAAACATTTGCTAGTCTTACTTTTGTCCTCGCCTGTTAGTGAAACTTGCAGTGAATCTGTAGACCCAGAAGAATCCTGAAGGATTACCCTATTATTTATATTTTTTTCACAAATCTGAGCTACTGCATTTATATCATCAGGAACTGCCTGACCATCATGTGTCTGACTTGCAGTTTTCATAACTTCATCTTCAACCATTTTTTCTTCTTGTTCTTCAATATCAACACTGTCACTACTTTTATTTTTCCATTTTCCTGATCGTTTCTTTCTAGAAACTTCTTCCTTTGCCTCAGAACTATCAGATTCTGAGTTTTCAACACCGGAAATCAAACCCTGAGAAGCTCTTCTTGTTTGATAACGTGTCCGACCTCTTAAAGGCTTCTCAGATGACTTATCTACATTGTCCAAAGTGCCACCACCTCCCTCAGAGCTAACGGTCTCAAGGTCAGGTTTTCTTCTATTTTGGTCAATTTCAGCATTAGCGCTGGGTTCCCCTAAAGTTCTCTCCTGTAAACTATTTTCTTTTTCAGTTAAATTTTCCTGTATAGGTGGCTCAGCCGTTAGTTTTTGCTTGGGCAACTTATCATCTTTGATATGACATGGACTCTTTGAAATTGTCCTTTCTTCTTCTTTTCGTCTTTCCCTTTTTTGTTGACCACTTTCCTTCTCCTGGCTGTCACCAGAAGACTCTACTGCTTCTGAACGCCGCCTTGAGGACCGTCTGAGTGCTTTTGGATTGGGAGCTGCTGCGGCAGCTTGACTCCCTTCATTTACTGTTTGTTCTGTTGCTGCTACAACTGGGGATGCACTTTCTTTAGGGTCCTTATTAATGCCTACATTTTTTCCTTCTGCTAAGTCTTCCAATGAAGCATTTTCCACTGATGCTCTAGGATCTCGATCTTCATGCTCTAGAGTAGCTTCAGAAGGATGATCATGATTTTCTGACACACATTCTGCTGAACTGAGCAAATCAGGAGGGTTGTTTTCAAATGACTGTTCTTCCTGTTCAGATGTCGGTGAAGGCTTAAACTTTTTATTAACTGACTGCTCAGCTTTACTCCACCTCCTGCTTGACTTCTTACCTCCATTCGCTAATTTTTCTGAATCAGATTTTGAGTGAGTCACTTCTCTTTTCCTTGCTTTTTGTGGCATATCAGTTTTAGTTGTGTTATCTTGGTTGTTTCTCACTGTAACAGTGGAAGACAAGTTACTCAAGGGGGATGGACTGAAAGGTCTAGTTTCTGAACCATCAAATTTCTCCAAAGTAATAAAGGTTTGTCTCCGACTTGTAGGCTGTGGAGTTCCAGAAAAAGTGGCATTAGAAACTGAACTACTGCTAACCACTGTAGTTTCTGAACTAGATGAACATTCAGCTGACATCTTTGATGAAATTAACATTTCTTTTCTAGCATCAAAACCAGTGCTCAGAGTTTCTGGATTGGTTTCAGCAACAGAGCCACCGTAATTTGGTAAAGAAGCTTTCTCAGGATGTTGATCTATTGTACAGTTTTCTGGGGCATCTTGAGGAATGAAAATGGCACTCTCCATTTGCTCTTCCTATATAAAAGCACATAGAAAAAAAACCCACTTACTTAGGAAAATTAAATATAATACTGTGGTAATTAAAACTTTCTTAGGAAACTTAAGAATAAACTCTGGTAAAGTTACAAAAAAGTACCAATAAAGAAATATTAACATACTTTAAACTGATGTCCAGTTAAAGCCTCACTGAGGCCTAGACCAATGGAAAAGGCAGGAGATCAGGTAACTGAGAGGAACTATGGTTCCATACCAGTTCAAAGACATCCTGGGCTACCTGAGACACTACCTTAATGCTTCCAATTACAAAGTTACTTACAATGTATTTAAAATGCATACATATGTACAATTCTGCAAGTGTATGGTTCAGAGTTAGGAGACTGGTATACATTTTAACAATTAATGAAATAAAGATCTGCATTTATAATTTACAACCTTATAATTAACAAGATCTCATAACTGAAGAATGATTACAGAAACCCTGAAGTTCAAACACCGCTCATACCTTAATTATCTTGGCATCTTCTTTCGGTTTTTCAGTTAAAGTGAGGCTTTCCCTAAGATAAATAATTAGACAAATTAGATTATTTTTAATTATATAACTAAAAAATTATTCATAAAAGTTTTATACTTACATTGATTCTTCTTGACTAAACTGAGCAGAAAATAAAGTGTCTTGTGACGCATCCAGATTATTATACAAAGCAGGAATATCACACCTAGGAAAAAACATAATTTATAAAAATGCAAAAAAATCTGGTATATTCTCACCATCATAAGCTGTAATTATTCTATCAAAGTATATTTAATGAATCATATAAAAGCTAACAGATTTTCCTAAGACTACTTTCCCTTCCAATATTCATATACCTCACTAAAGGCAGTTTAGAAATGACCTCAGTGGGAAAGGATGTGCCTCATCCTGCAGACTTGTTCCATCAGGGTGGGGGTATGCTTCAGGGGTTGGGGGTGGACTGCCCTCTCAGAGGTGAGGAGGTGGGAGAATGGGGAAGAACTGTGCAAGACAGGAGGGGGCAGCATTTTGGATATAAATAAATATACTATCTGAAAGATAGTAACACTATTAGGAACACTGGGCATATTACTAAATAGAGTAAAATACTATGAAATCCCATCATGTATAGTCCATCATCTTCCATTAAAATTTAGTATACTCAGGCTAGGTGTAGCAGCTCAGTAGAACAGCATTTGCCTAGCATAGCCAATGTCCTTCACCAGGCAACAAAAACTAAAATGCATGCACATTTGATACAGAACATTATCTACAAAGAGATGATAAAAAGCTCACAAACCGTTTTGTTTTGAGTACTTCTTTCTGGTGCTCAGTTAGAATCCTTGCCTTTGTCTCTTTTCCTTCTGGAGGTATGAAGACAAAGTCTGTAGACTTTTCCTCTTCCAAAAGCTTACCATTCTTTAATTTTGGAGATGAAGAGTCTAGTTTCAGCTGTGGATTGTTAAAAAATAAATGTATGAGTTGGCAAATTATTTTCTCATTCTTCTATGTTTACTAATACTCTGGATTATTTCATGAAATCAATACCTTTCTGATTTGAAGACAAGATCTCTTTATGCAGTGCAGGTTGGATTAAACTTGAGATTCTCCTGTCTCACCCTACCAACTCTGTTCGAAAGCATGTAAATAAAACTAATACAATATTCACAATAAAAAGTTAAACGTCCTTTGCTTTCTCCTATCTCCAATACTGAGAGGATAAGCAGTAAGCAAAGACTATGGAGTTAGAGATGCTTGTTTGGGCAGCACAGCACTCCAAATTACTAAGCTCTGTAATAAAGACCTAACCAAAGCATCTACATTATTGTCATGCACCATACTGTGTTCCTCAGAAATCCTTTCATCTCCTCAGGAAGAATGACCACCAGGCTGCCATTATTCACAAGAAATCACTCTGGGCTTCTAGATCTACAAGCTATCAGAGCCAACTTTTCTTTAACTATTATTCCACCATGATACCAACACTTATTTTGACTTTCATAGCTCTTTATTCCAACTAAGAATTATGGACTGTTAGGATAGCTAATATTTAAAATTCTAGGAAAATATAATTCTGAAAACATACTTTGGCTGATAATCTCACATTTTCTTTTTTCTCCTTTGTATGTGCCAAAATGGAATCTCTCTTTCCACTTGATTTTCTTTCCATGCCACTTATCTTGACATTTAATTGTGAATTCTCTGTCTTTTGAGATAAAAATGAACACATTAAATACATGCCAACTATTCTGCTTCTGGTCCTGCTATCAAAATCAGTCAAATGACAACACAATTCAAATGATGTAAACTGTGTGACTATTCAAGTCTACTGAAAACAAAGGAAAGACTCAGCTGATACTTATCTACTTATGTAGTCAGTTTTATAGCTTTTACTTTTGTGAACTGAAAACAAAACTTAAACTGTATCAAATTAGTAGACTCAAATACTCAACATAGACTTGAAATTTAAGAAAAAAATTGAAGCTTTCAACATTCCAGAATAAAGGTTAATAAACCAGAGGTAGGACAGAGAACACAAATGTATCTAGCACATTTTTCTCTTATACCAGAGTATACAATTATGGAACACTAAATTATGCTAAACACACTAACAAGCTGAACTGTTTTTTCTGCTGAGAATTCCTTTGGACATGACAAGAATCCTCACAGTAAGCCACTGTATTTTTTCTTCTGAATAGAAATACAAGCATACACCTTTTTCTGAGTGGAAAGCTTGTTCCCGAAAAGACCTCATTTTCATGTGGAATAAGGAAACGATGGTTGAATTCTTTCCTGCTCAAGTTCTGATTATTGCTGCTCACTTATATCAATCAAATCAAATTTAAGCTTAAAAAAAAACTTACTGCATCTGAATATGGTCCACTGGACTCATCCATCATCTCAACATTTTCCAAACCAGGCAAAAGAAGCAAGATTTTTTGTTTGGCTTGTCTTAATATTGGTCTTTAAAAAAAGTACAAAATAGATAGTTCTTAAGTCAAGTGCACTAGTAATGTTACAATGTTACATTAATTATGAAAGAAGTTCTCATGAATCTCAAGCTGGCCTCAAACTTGTGATTTACCTCTATGACTTTGAACTTTACTAGTACACATACAACACTAGACAATATTTGGATTTTTCTCTATACTTTTTACAGCATTCCCAAACTTCTCTAACTTTCAAAGCAAGACACTTCCAGCAATTTGGAAGGTGAGAGAGATCACCATCTGTTCAAGGCTGAGCTATTATAGGTATGAAACTTTGTCTTAAAATAAATGACAAACTCAAAACCTATTTAAAAAGAAAATTCATGAGGGGACAGTGTTAGCTTAGTGGTTAGAAGCACTTGTTGCTCCTCCAAAGAAGTCAAGTTCACTACCCAAGACCAACATGCATGGCTAACAACCATGCATAAATCCAGTACAGAGGATCCAATGCCCCCACTGCCCTCCACAAGCAACAGGCAAGAACAGGGTATAAAAATATACATGTAGGTAAAACACTCCTGTATATAATTAGATTTAAAAAAAAAAAAAACTACACACACGAACACTCAAATATTAGAAATTAATAAGGTGGCTTAGCACTTAAGAGCACTGGCCACTCTTCCGAAAGAAATGGCAACCCAGAGTTCAGGAGAGATCTAGTGCCTTCTCTCGCCTCCACAAGGACAAGACATGCAGGTGGTGCACAGACCCACATAAAGACCCATTCATTTATGCAAAATAATCTTTTTCTTAATTTGTTTTGAAGTAAACTATGCTGGACATTGTGGCACATGCCATTAATCCCAGCTCTCAGGAGGCAGAGACAAGTGCATCTCTGAGTTTGGACAGCTGGTGTTATGTAGAGACCTTGTCTCAAAAAAAAGTTAAATATTACTACCCATGTATGGCTTTATTAATAACCTTCAATTCTCTGACCTTATTTATTTTCAAGGATTTTCTATGGCATGTCCTGTTTCCTAAAATCGGTAAGTATAATAAAAATCAACCCAAGCTTAATGGCTCCCACATACTCTGATGACACAATTAAAAACTTCTCTGTGCAGTTTTTGTCCAAATTCAGATTTACATGACCACAATAGAACAAGCAGTTGTTGGAAATTTTGATGCTAACATACTTTAATTCCTCAGGATAGATCAGAGCTGTTGCTTTAGCAAATGTAGCATTCCACAACACAGCACTCTGTTTCCGAATCTGTTTATTCTTGTGAAGAAAAATTATGCACAGGAGTGGAGAAAGTTGTCCAAGAAGTTCACTGTCATAGGCTCCAAGATAGTTGAACTGTAGACAAGCAACAATTTCTCCTAATAACTTTTCTAACTAGGAAAAAGAGTGGGGGAAACAAAAGGTATTGTAAATACAAATTTGTGGAATATGTTACTATTTCCATTAAAATCCGGAACATCTTTAAGCAACACCATGGTCATCATAAATATGTCATCCTTTTTACATATGAACAAGCTATCAGGTAAATTTACTTAGTATTAGTGCTGTAACTTGATTCACAGCTCTTTCTTGTGAACAGAAAAAGGTTTCTTATTAATTGCAACAGTGATTAATAATCATCTGTACAATTAATATATTACCGCCCACAATCTCATATAAAAAGAGATGAGACCTGAGAAATTACATGAATTTAAAGTAAACCCAGCTACTTAAGAATGCATCTAAACCCCATTATTTTATGTCCCCTAAAAATGAAGCAATGGGGCTGGGAGGATTCAGTGGATAGCCAACACTTGCAACTTGCTTCCAGAAGACAGTTCAGTTCTCAGTCCCTGACCTGCCTATGACTATAGCTCCACTGGACCTTCTTCTGACCTCCATGGTGAATATATTTATGGACAATTATACACACATGCATACATTTTTTTTAAAGAAAAAAGAATTTTTTAAAATGAAGTAAGATGGCAAAGTGTTGTAGTTTGCCCTGAAGTTATTTTATTTTGATGCTAATTCCACTGCCCCAAGGACAATTGCCTAGTCAGGTACTCAGAACTCAGGTAACTTCACCAGAACCACCTCCCCATTGAATTTGTAAAGTACAGGTGAAGGGCAGGTACAGGATAGAAGGAGGACTGTCATTGGAGAAGGAAGGATGGGCAAGAGAGAAGTTTGAAGGAAGAGGAGACTAGAGGAGAAAGGAGGAGACAGGACAGAGGAGAGGGTGAGAAGCCATGGCAGGTGATGTTAAGATTCTGCTCTGTGTATTTACAATTGTTATTATATGTTCCTAAGGGAGGGATAGTACCAGGCTTTGTATGTTTAAGTGGGCAATTATATCTTACCATTTGGGTCAAAGGTTATTGTGTTGTGTGTTCTTTTATGTGACGGTTTGAGTGTAGGAAAGGGTGTGGTGGCAAGAGACACTGGGCCGCCACAGAGTTGGGATGTGTTTCTGCCAAAATATCTAGCAGATATCTTGGGGCACCTCGGTGCCGGACCTAGCGGGGAAAAAGACAACTATACCTTTTATATTTTTTATATTTTTACATCAACATTTTTTATTTTTTATATTTTTACATCAACAGCAAGGAGAGAAGGTATTTCAGTCCCTGGGACCTACGTGGTAAGAGAGAACCAATCCTGCACAAGTGCTCTGATGTCTGACACTATATGTATATGCACACACAGCAAATATAAGTGTAAAGCAACAATAATATAATGTATACAAAGATTACTGCCTAAACCATACCCTGTCCTCATTGATAAGGTCTACTTTATAGACACTGTCCACTTACCTTGTTGTTCAAACTAGTATACACTTTAGGAACCTCATCAAGCCTGGGAATAAAGATGTAAGATAGTTACTATTTTTAAATGTTATCACTACACTACTTATCAAACTAAGTCTCAAAGTGAAACAATACAGTCACAAAACTAAGGTGAAACAGTCACATACTAGTATAAAATGTCAAGAGTAAGATGCCAAATATTAATAAGCATGAAGTAAATGTATGTAATAAACGTTTAAAAAATAAAATTTTAAAAATGCCCAGAACAGATAAATAGCGTTCATGGAAATTACTTGCCTATCTCCTATCTTTTCTTTATGTAAGGTTTGGAGTGGATTTGAGGGTCTGGTGATTTATTATTTTGCCATTCCTCCCTATAATTTTTTGATTTTTAAGTGTTCCAGACAACAAAGTATTTAGAAAAGCGAAGTTATTATGTTTAACATACACATCAGGGCCCAGCAGAGATGCTCAGTTAATTGCTGGGTAGTAAAAACATGAGAACATGAGTTTGAATCCCCAGCATCCACTTCTGAGAGTTTGGAACTAGAATTGGTGAGCTCCAAGTTCGTGGAGAAATCCTATCTCAAAAGGCAAAGTAGAGCCAGTTGGTGGTGGCAGCCATCTTTAATCTAGGCACTTAGGAGGCAGAGGCAGAGGTCACCCTGGTCCACAGATCAAGTTCCAGGACAGCTAGGGCTACAGAGAAAAACCCTGTTTAGAAAAATCAAGAAAGGTATAAAGTAATAAAAGATAGCAATCTGTTACACCTACATGGATGTGCATACATTTATGGACATATAACATATGAAATACATTAAAAAAATCAATGTAGTTAATTCAACATGAATATGCTGAAAATACTTACTTTGAATTTTCATAGAGTAAAGCCAGGGGTCTTGTAAAAGTTGTAAATATTTCTCGGATCATAGACGACAAAGAAATATGTCCAAATATATTGGAAAGCATGCTAATGATAGAGTTACCAATAGCAAGCAGTGTATCAGAGTATGTTTCCTTGAGGCTTAGAGTGTGGAAAGAATCGATGATTCTCACGATTAGCTTAAATAAAGAAGCCAATTTCCCTAGGGGCTCCTTCTTCTTCCTGGACCAATCTGAAGATCTCTGTGGTGCTAAGACATAATTGGCTTGATTAAAAACTTAAGTACTTTGATATGTCACTATCACTTTTATACTTTGCAATTAAATGTTAAATACATCAAATATACATGTTCTTGCTGTTAACTGAAACTTCAAATAAACCTTCAAATGATATAGCATTAGTATAAATAAAATCCAAATTCAGTGGAAAAGAGCTGGCAGATCTCAAGAAATCAAAGTAAGAATTTCTAAGGAATTATAGATATAGAGTACATCTCAATTTCTTCTATACCTCAGAATTTCAACAAATCATTTACAATTACCAAAATACATGACCAAAGTAACAAAGCTAAACTATGGGTTTTCAATAATAAATGTTTTTATTAGAAACTAATATTCCTAGCTCACACACAGTTCATTACTCCCTGCAAAATAATGAGAAAGAATTCAGAGAAATTCTTTCCAGTACCTATTTTCTAGACTGGAACATTTATCTTAAAAGTACACATTTTTCCTTATCATCCCCTCTTAGTCTCCAGATTCTATGTACAAAACAAAACCCACATTTCTCTTGCCCTGAAAGTCATTCTTATTTCAAAATTACCCGTTTCTGTAACACAATCAAGCTTTGGGAGAGCTCAGGTTTAAGGGAAAGGAAGTCTAACTCATACCTTACTAGCCTCATGATGAACTGAAATCAAGGCTGCCACTAAAAAAACGTCAATCATCTCATCTAGAAGCAGTTTCTTCAACATATACATTAAAATAAAAGAATTTCTGCTACTCAGAAACTCTTCTCAATTTTGACACTAAGATACCAGGATATGGCTAAGGTAACAAGGGATGTAAGGAAAAAGTGGTCTGACCAATTTGATCAATAGGTGGGTAGGTGGGTAGGTGGGTAGGTGGGTAGGTGGGTAGGTAGGTAGGTAGGTAGAGTAAGAGCAATAAAGGTCTCTAAATTGCTTAAGTACAATTGTAAGAATCTGACTGTGCGCAGAAACTTATCCACAAAAACAGCTAACAGAGAAAACATCCTCATCTATGTCCTCAGGAAATGAATCCAGAAACAATGTAACTTAGCAGCAATGCACTGCTCTGGGTTTTTACATCCTAGTATCAGACAAAAAAGAACTATGTTTCTTTCTAGGGAGAATAATACCAGTCTGTCAGAAAAGTACAAGGCTGAACATTCTGCAGAACTTATAAATAGTAATATGTCAAAATATTGTAAGAGATATCATTCTATACTAAGGTGGAGCTTTCTTAACAAGTAAGTAAAGGCACTGAGTTGTATGCCCCAGTACAAAGGAAAGAATTCAGAACTGACTAATGTCTCAATGTTTACTATATGATCATGAAGACATAAGTCTGTATCCTCAGCATCTACAAAAGAGGCAAAAACAAACAAGCGGAAGAGGTTGAACATCATGTTATATAATCCCAATGTTAGGAAAAGGAACAAGACTATGAGGGTGGGGGGTTTTGGTGCCCAGACTAGCCAATAAAGTCAACTCAAGGGTTACTGAAATCCTGTCTCAAAAAAACTAGGCAGTAAGAAATAGAGCCATGGCTCTCAACCTTTCTAATGTCCTGACCCTTTCATACAGTTCATGTTGTGGTGACCCCCAACCATAAAATCATTTTTAATTGTTACTTCAGTATAGCTGTAATTTTGCTGTTGTGGAAAGTAGTGTTAAGTATTTTTGGAGAAATAGGTTTGCCAATGGCATCATAACCCAGAGGTTGAAAACCACTGTTAATAGAGGAAAACACCAGACATAGACTTTCTTTGAAACCCATATGCAAACACTACACATAACACACAAACACACAAAAAAGAGTAAAGATATAAAAATAAACAAAAGCAATTATAAGGGAACTTATTTTCTATACTTCCAGTAGAAAAAAATGTAATTCTATTCAATAACTATGAGGTAAGTATTGTGAGAATGACAACTTAAAACAGGGATTTTACGATGTAACTGATAAGAAATCAACTGATTTCTGACACAAACTAATTTAATGTAATCAAGTGAAAACAGTGTGATCACTTAAAATATCAGAGTGCGGGGGGGGGGGGATGGTGGCTTTAATCTCAGAAGGATCACCCAACAAATTTTAGAATTTCACAAGTTCTAAAGTTCCAAGCTATGCCTAGCCTACCAAGTGAGATCCTGTCCACCAAAAGAGTTTTAAATAAACAAAATATCATAGTGATTTAGGAAGCTGCATTAACAAGTGATGTGACAAAGTCATGAGTCAGGCTTCCTAAGAACAAGGTATTTGGAGTTAGGGATATGCAGCTCAGCTGGTCCACTGCTTGACCATCAGGCACAAACCTGTGGGCTGCAACCCTAGTAACACAAACAAAACCACCATGCCGATAATCCCAGCAATCAACAGGTAGGGACAGAAAAATCGGAAATAAAGGACATGCCGTAGACAATCTACAGTAGACTGTCTCACATAAAAGACAAAAATAAATGAATTCCTCCTCGTGGCAAGTTATAGGCCAGCCTGGGCTATTTGCCTCTGCTAACAATAAAAAACAAAAACAAAGGGGTGGGGTGGGGGAGATATTCACAGTTTTTTACAGTAGCCACAATACAGCTAAATTAATGGAAACTTTGACACCAATCAACAGTATATATTAACATCAGAAATGAATGAGGTGTGAATTAAAAGCACCACTACATTAGTTTTGTGGTATTTCTATTACAGAAAAAAAAAATTAAAAATGTGTCCAGCCTTGAGTAATATGGCAAGTTCAAATGAAAGACCAAACAAAAAAATGCTGGCCAAGTGCCTCATCTGTAAAAAACATAACACTGAAGAAATACTCCAAGCTGTTTACACTGATCTTCACTTTTCTCTATCGTGCTTTCAAACAAAAGTAACACAATTTAAAAAAAGGGGGGGGGGGGTGGGGATAGTTCTACCTTGGGAAAAAATACTAAAATCAACTTGTTCCTTTGAGACTGAGTCATGTTATGTAGCTGAGGTTGACCTGGTACTCATTCACTATGTTGCCCACTATGTTGTGAATCTCCAAGTCAACTGCCAGAATTTAGGAGTGCACCCAGCCATGACTACCATTGGAAAATCTAGCCAAAAGATGCATAGACAATTCTAAGAATGTTTCTCTACTTTGAAAATTTGCTTAATTGGTATTAGCAAAATACTCTGGTAAATTTGTAAAGTAAACTAAGAAAGGCTGGCTGTAAGAATTTCCCCTGAAATTTCAGCTATGAAATACTATATAAACAAAAGTAAAGACAATACTTACATTTGATTTTCGGCTGGTATTTAATATTATATGGTGAAAAGTCAATACAATCAACCATTACTACAACAACATGAGAAATCCTGTCCAAGAACAGCAAGTCCTAAGAAGAAATTTAAGTGTGATAATCAGAAAATTTTACTACAGCCACAGTACAACAGTCAAGACTCAAAACACACACAAAAAGAATGTTTACTGTTCATGCTACAAATACATGGTCATAAGTACTTCCCAGTTAGGCACTCAACAATGTGCTTCTCAACAATGGGCAGCTAACCTGCACGGAAGGTGAGCTATAGCCCAAAGAAGTACTGTTAAGAAAAGCTTAGACTAGGGTTAATATTAAGAGAAAAGAGGCACTCTAAAGTAATAAACACTCGTGCTTATCTTCTATTATACAGAAGTTTCAATAAACTGTTAAGTTTTTTAATGTTATCTTCAAAAAGAAAAATGTACTCACTGAAAGGGCTTCATCTTCCAAACTGCACATTATTTTAGAAGAAAGTTCTTCACAGCACAAATTCTCTTCTGCTGTTGCCACCACAGCAGCGCAGCGAGCAAAAGCTCTATACAATTCTGACCAAGTTTTAAGTAAAGTTTTCATGGTACCCTAATAACAAAAAAGAAATTTGACAAATTGACACCATCATACCAAATACATAGCAGGATGAATACATCTCTTATGTCTGTTAAGAATGACACACTTCATTTGTCAGAGGAACCGTTACACCTCTCTACTACAATCTACATGAAGAGCACTATTACCAAAGGTCAAAAGTCAAAGGCCAAAACCCAAATCCTTATTCCAGTTTTCCCTTCTCTCCCTCCACCCCACAAACATAAATTCAAGAAAAATCAGGGTTGGTGCTAACCATTTATAACAACAGTATTTCCAGAAAGGCACAAAATCCTTACACAATCATTACATGTTCTTACCGTGGGAAATGTTGGAGTTGAAAAAATATGGTTTATTGGCAAAGTCAATGCACCATAGATGGCACTAAAATTATGTTCTAAGGCATCACCTTGATTCACTTCATTGGTCTGAAACAAAAAATATGAATTTAGACAAATTACTAATTCTAATCCTATATTATTATTATTATTAACAATAATATATAACTCATATATATCAGAGTGGTGTTTTAACTAGAATATATTCTAGAGATGTGGCACTTCTAGCCCTAGATACCAGATACAAAAATAAACACCAGTGCAGAATCAAGATGTCATACTCAAGTGTGGTGATCTCAAACCCAACATTTGGCATTCTGACTATGGGAAGACAGCTGGAAATGATGTGGATACAATTCAAGGTCATGGATTGCTGGCTACCACTGTTACTTGAGAGGAAGGCTCCAAAACAGAAAAGACTTCTAGTCTTTAGAATTCTGACAACAGAGACTTCTATTTATTATCAGAACTAGAAGTACAGCCCAGCATTGCCTGAAGATATACTTTATTATGCTAAGTGCTTCATTCTAGCACTTAACATAAAACAATTTAAAAGAAAAAACATAATTCTCATTGGGTGCTGGTGGCACAGGCCTTTAAATCCCAGCACCCAGGAAGAGAGACAAGCAGATCACCAAATTCTAGGCCAATTTGGCCTACTGTTTGGGTTCCAGTACAACCAGGACTACAGAGAAACTCTGTCTCAAAATACAACAAAAACTTGAAATTAATTCTCGTTTTCGCCACCTGGATCTTGTAAATTTTGTTGTTCTCAGAAGCCTTAGGGAATAAACTGAGAAAGAGATAAGTTCCCAAGCTAGAAGTTACGTACACCAGCAATGATAGCATTTTGCTATGAATCAAAGACCAGCCTGGACTATAATAGTTCCAGGGAACACAGCTATAAAGGCAGACATCTCAAAACACACAGAACCTCAAATAATTCCTAAAACATTAGTCAGAGCAGTAGATTCATAAAAGGCTTCTACCACCATTCAAGGTGAGGATTCTTTTTTTTTTTTTTTTGAGACACGTTTCTTCTGTGTAGCCCTGGTTGCTCTATAGACCTGCCTGCCTCTGCCTCCCAAGTGCTGGGATTAAAGGTGTGCACCACCACATAGCTAAGGTGAGGGTTCTAGGAAAGTGCTAGCTAGCTTAAGAAGCTGACTTTCATAAAACTCATCTGTGGAGTTTTTCAACCCATGAATTACTCGTCATCAGCCTAAATACCAAAGAAAATTGAACTATGTCCCAAAAGCAAACAGAATATACCAAAACGAAGCCATGAAAGTTAATTTGTGTTCCATATCTTAATACTCAAAACCTATGAACACTTAAATGTAAGAAACTCTCACTCCTAAGGATAAATGAGGCACCATGGCTTGAGCCTGCACATAAGCCATTTAAAATAATAACTTCGCATGTGGGAGGCACATGACCTGAAAACCAACTCTGGGAAGCGAGGACATGAAGACGGCTTGGCTACAGAGTAAGACTTTGTTTCAAGGGGAAAACAAAAGCAAAGACCATGTTATATTGAACTGTACCAGATAGGGATCAACAAAAATATTCAAATGATACAATACTGGAAGGATGGGCCAGAAAAATCCCAGTAAATGGGAGGCCAGTATCGGCCTCACAGTAAGATACTGACAGATCACTATCACACAAAGGCAGCAGGTATTATTGTCACTATTAAAAGTAAGAAACTGTTTGGTCTACACTAGTACCTATCGCTATGGAAAGTAGAAGCAATCAATCACTACATAACAAAAAACAGTATTTATACTTTTATTTAAACCCATACTTCTGCTCTTTCCAAAATAGGGGGGAATGGAGACTGGACTGGCATGAAAGCACAAGCCTATAACGTCCTGGCACTAAGTGGGCAGAGGCGGGACTATGGCGAGCAGAAGACCAGCCTAAACTACAGTGCATCCTTTATAAATAATTACTAGTCTAGACTCCAGTGAGGGAGTCATGGCAGATGTGCCCTACCTGATGAATCACATCCGTCAGTGGACTGACTATCATACTCCACATTCTCCAGAGATGCTCCTTGTTTGCCAACTGCTTTGCATTCTGATTAATCACAGTTAATACAGAATCACTGAAAGCCAGTGGTGATGTCGGACCAGAAAGCACACAGCCTACAAGTGTTTCTAGATTGAGAAAAAACCTAAAAAATATGAACAATGTGTATCAGAATGGCCAGTTCATCCTGATATATATTAACAAAATTAACAGGTAAACACAAGAAACAATGAAGTTTTAAGTTGGTTTTATTATTTATTCCCCCCAGCTTCTACCACATGACCTACTTTAAAATTTTTATATTATGACACAAGCAAGAGCTGGAATTATAACTCAAGGGTTAAGAGTACTTGTTCTTCCTTCCACAGGATCTGGGTTCAGTTCCTAGAACCTACATTGTCACCAACCATGACTCATAGAGCCAAAGGATTTGATACCCTCTTGTGTCCTCCAAGGATACCCATGGTGCAGACATACAGGCTGGCAAAACACTCACACACATAACATCTTTTTAAAAAACATTGTGGGGCTGGAGAGATGGCTCAGAGGTTAAGAGCACTGGCTGCTCTTCCAGAGGTCCTGAGTTCAAGTCCCAGCAACCACATGGTGGCTCACAACCATCTATAGAGTGAACTGATGCCCTCTTCTGGTGTGTCTGAAGACAGCTACAGTGTAGTCAGCTACAGTGTAGTCACATACATAAAATAAATAAAATCTAAAAAAAAAAAAAAAAACAAAAAAGAAAAAAAAACATTGTGTGGCACAAGACCTGGTGGCAAGCATCTAGAAATCCAGTACTTGGGACTCTAGCATAAATAGTGTGACTAGCCTGCAATACAAAGCCACATCACAAAACACAATGTCCCATTGACCATTTCATCTGTAATCCAGCACTGTGAAGGTAGAGATAGACCTGCCACAAGTTTAAGGCCAGCCTGGATTACATATAGTGAAAACATCTCTAAACAGGAAAAAAATGTATTAATTTTAAAATCAAACTTATGAACTACAACAAAGAGACTCGCATTTATTTACCAGGCAGTGGGGGCACATGCCTCTAATCCCAGCACTCACTAGGCAGAGACAGCAAGTCAATCTCTGAGTTAGAGGCCAGCCTGGTCTAAAGTGAGTTCCAGGACAGCCAGAGCCACAGAGAAAACCTGTCTTCGGGGGGAAAAGGAAAAAGACAAAGAATCTCCTCCATATATAATCATCGTTCATGAAAAAGTAAAACACACACACACACACACACACACACACACACACACACACACACACACACACATTTGCGCGCGCAAATCAGGAATGGGACTGGGACTAGTGACACAAGCTTTAATCCCAGGAGAGGTAGGCAGATCTCTTTGTTCAGGGATAGGCATGGCTGTACATCAGGCTGGTCTATACAACCAGGCTAGACAGGGATACAGATATGGTCCAAATAAAAACACCCAAAGACAAAGAGCATAGTGATACACATCTGTTATGCTAGAAGTTAGGAAGTAGAGAAAGAATAAATTCTTCTTATAAGTTTCTTTACATAGCAATCCAAGGCCAACCTGAGATTTAGAGACCATGACTGAATTTAAAATAAAAATGAAGTTACAGACTTACTTTTCATCTTCTACACCACATTCTAAAAGATTGTTGTTTAAAATTAACTGGATTAAGAACAATGCTGGAGTTCCCTGCAAAGGGAAGGAAACAGAGTTACAAATCCAGCTAAAAAGAACTGTTTGTTTTCTACAGTCACTCAACATGACTTATTTTAGCATGAATAATTTATCTTTTTTAGAATTATCGAAGGTATGATCACAACAGTTATGATGACAGCAGTTTTATTTCTAAAAACCACACACAATGTCAGGCATAGTGGCACACACTTGCAGTTAAAACACCCAGTAGGTTGAGGTAGCAAGAGTGTTGAGTCCAAGGCCAGTGTGGAACAGTGAGATCCTGTCATTAGAACACACAAACAAGCCAGCTACGACAGCACATAGGCAGCAGAGGCAGGGATATGTGAGTTTGAGATTTTAGAAGGAAGTCTGACCTACAGCAGTCTTATGCAAACTACACAGACCTTCTTCAATTTTTCTTTTAAAAAAAGGAAACTAAAAAGATGGTCCAGTGGCTAAAAGAGTGTTCTATTCTTACAAAGGCCCACACTTCAGTTCTCATACCCAAATCAGATGGCTGAAAGCTCCTTAACTCTAGCTCCAGGAGATTATGACACCTTCTCCTGGTCTCTTGTATTGCACACACACACACACACACACACACACACACACACACACACACACACACACGAAGAGTAAAATGAACAGTAAATACAAATATTTTAAATAAATAAATAAATATCAAATACATCTCTATACTCTGGATCTCAGGCCTTCTTGAAGAAATCAGATAGTGAGGCTTCAGCTATTACTAACAAAACATAACTAACACACTCACCTAGAATTTCTCACAGTATCAAGCTGATATTAAGCTTTCAAATATTTTAGCAGTAGCCACTAATATTATTCCACACAAACAAACAGAAAACTTTCCTTCTGGAATGAATCCACTACTCAACCCAGGGCAGTATGTTCATCTACTTACTGGCACAGAGCCATCTTTAATTTTTCACAGCAATCTATTATTTTGCATACAAGTTTTTTAACAAATACAGTTAAGTATTTTTTTAAGAAATCTAACAAGTTTTTGTTTTGCCAATCTTTATCACATCACTACACTACATTTAAGATACTTGCATTAAGAATATCCATATTAGCAACCTGATATGCTGGTGAACCTAATACTTTCTGAGGAAGTCCTTTAACTGTAATTTCCATGAGAACCTAAGGAAGAAAGATTTTACAGTAGTTAGTCATAAGAACCTGAAAACGTGTTACATAGCAAAAATCTTACAGTGTCATCTATATTTGACAATTTATTATTAGTGACCATCACAAAAAAAAGAAGTGACCATCACTCATGATTCACTACATTTATTGATTATGTATATATTCACATTATTCTAAAAGTTCAAAAATAAAGAAAATAACTTCCTCCTTATTACCACTTTTTGTATTGAGTAAAAAAATGAACCTTCACACTTTTTTTGCATTGTTATGAGAAATTCTGCAATTAATATTTACTGTAATAGGCCTAGAAGCAAACATTTCAATAGCTTGTTAACTACAAGTTGACTCTGATTACAATCCAGAGATGCTTGAGCCTCCTGAACTGTTCACCAAAGTCTTCCTGTGTTTGTAGTAGGTCAACAAGTAGTTGTAGTAATCCTAGCAATTCTTAGTAAAAGCAAATCAGTTGTTTTGGAAACAAACTGAAACTGACAGCATTAATGTGAACCCTGTCCAGAGCGCTCTGCAAGCATAAACTACTCACTTAGTATAAACCAACTGCACTGTCTTTACAAACCCAAGTTCAGAACTGATGAACCAAGGAATCAATTAATCGCCCAAATTCTCTTTGTTGATTCAACCTAATCTCCTCCTCAGACCCTGATACCATCTACTATACTACTCTGCAGTGTTAATTAAATGTCATAGTCCGAAACGGCAAGACTCAGAATTTAAAAGTGTTATTTGTTCAATATATTATGAAAATTACATTTTTCCATACCTACTACTTAAATTTAAAGCACATTTAATAGGAAGTCAACGACAATGTTACCTTGCACTCCAGACATTAGAGTATGCTCAACTCAAGCTGCACGTCTTTCATTCCACTATTGGGGAAAGGCTGAGCCCTTTAACCTCACTGCAGTGCCGACTGCTGCTCAGCTGCTTACTATATAGGTTTCAAATGATATTTGAATGGCACAATAAACTGTTAAGTCAAAAGGTCTGTGCCAAATCTCATCTGAACAAGTATCAATATAAACTAAACTTCAATCTTAGACATTGAGGGAATCTACAAACATATTTACCAGTGTTTTTGATACAGGAAATACTTCTGACTTCACTATGTTTTCCAAAGATTTTAGTAGGAGGGTCAAAACTTCAGAACCTGATCTTTCTTTTCTGTTTCCTATCAAAGAATAAAAGAAGAATATAATTCTAAACATGTTTTTTTTAAGTATTATCTACTAGAGTTATAACAATTGTTTTACAAAGTAACAATCCCTGTTAAGTAAACTGTTTAAGAAAGTATAATTCTGGATACCAACTGGGATTACAACAAAACAAGGACAGCACTGGCTAGGGAAGCACTGCACCTGGGCTTCTGTGGAGGCCGGGGAGCACTGCAATAGGGCTTACCTGACTCAGTAACTGACTTCACCAAACTAATTAGCTCCTTCCAGATAGCACTGACTACTGCATCTGTCAAGGAAATAGATGGGGTTCAGTTCCTAGCATAAGATCTGTAACTCCACTCCTAAGGAATATGATGTCCTCTTATAACTTCCTTAAGCACTAGGCATACTCAGTACACATACATACATGCAGACAAAAATCGTATACATAAAATAACTCAAAATTTTCTCCAGTTCCTCAAACTAAAGAAACAGCAAACTCAAAACTAATTTGAATATTATTTCCTTATACTACCTATAAAACCCCCATTTCAATGTTTCTTTAATTAAACATCTTAAGAAATTAAACTTAAGAAGGACTACAACATGCTAACAATGGGCCAATCATATAACAAAAAATAAATGTTTCTACTTTTCCTACTCTTCTTTTTCCTTCTGTAGGATTTTTTTTTTTTAGCCTTTTAATGTTGTATACTCACCACTCTTGCAGAAAGGAAAACAATCATTTAGAAAGACACCGTCACCATGCCCGGTGACACTTATAATCCCTGCACTTAAGAGGCAAGGACAAGACTACAAGGTCAGCAGAGCTACACAGACCAAGATGCTTTCTCCAAAGGATGCCAAGTCTCCCCAGTCTAGATTCTATGGCCCTCAACCCACACCCACACCCACACCTACCCTTTTATTTATTACAAAACAAAAAAAAAGGACCAATGAAATGGTGTTCAGGCACTTACTGCCAGGTCTGCTAAGCAGAGTTCAATCCTGAGACCCCCACATAGTGGAGAGAACCAACTTCTAAAAGTTGTCCTCTGTCCTCAACATGTGGCAATGCATGAATACACACATGCATGTATGATGGAACAAAATGTTTCATTTTCCAAGCAGTTACTTATTTTCATGACAGGCTCTAGGTCTGGAAATCAGGTCAGCCTCAAATCAATGACCCCATGCCTCAGCTTCTGCAGTGCCGGGATGGTTTGCTACCACACTCACTCATGTCTAGTTTGAAAACAAGGTCTCATTCTGCTGTCCAGGGTGACCTCAATCCTACCTTACAAAGGTAAGTCACCACCCAAGGCTTTACATTTCTTTTGTTGGGTCCTGAACACAAAGTTAAATGCAAAGACTGAAGATGCAGAGTCTAGGCTTGAACCAGACCTTATTTATCTCTTTTTACAACTGACTTCTTCTCCTAAGTTGTTCTGACATGCCTGGCATGTGCTACATAGACAACCCAGGCATAGATTATCATAGATGGCCTGCCCCTGCCTCTACCATGCTGTCAGCCATTCCAATCTCCTCATTTCTAATGGTTTAATACAAGTTACATCAAAGAAAAAAAATATTTTTTGTGTACAATCTGGCCAATGAGATAACACCACACAAATATTTGCTATTTTATCTTCCATTAAAGTGGTGGCTGATAAGATGGTTCGGTGGGTAAAAGGTACCTGCTTCCAACCCTGATAGTCTAAATTCAATCCCCAAGGCGCACATGGTAGCGAACTTGAGTCCCAAAAAGTTGTCCTCTGACAGCCACATGTGCTGTGGCAAATGTATGACCACACCAATGCACAAGCACACAAGCTAAAGCCTTAAGAAATGAACATTTCTGAATTTTAAAACTTCCCTAATTTACCTGAAGCATCCTTTCCAACTGCGACAAAGCTGTCATGAACAGCAGTGATGAGCGTATGTGCATACTTGGAGAAGAAAGAAGGGCTGCTGATGAGTGGATGCTCCAGGGGCTCTAAACACGAAAAGCAAATACAGTTAGGCTAAAAGATTCATGAAGCAGGGGCTGGAGAGATGGCTCAGCGGTTAAGAGCACTGACTGCTCTTCCAGAGGTCCTGAGTTCAATTCCCAGCAACCACATGGTGGCTCACAACCATCTGTAATGGCGATCTGATGCCCTCTTCTGGTGTGTCTGAAGACAGCTACATATACTCATAAAATGAATAAAGCTTTAAAAAAAAAAAAAGATTCATGAAGCAAATTTCTCACCCCTCCCCCCGAAATAGTCTTAAAGGTCTTAAAAATAGTTCCCCTTAAAAGATTTAAATTCAGCCAGTCATAATGGGTCACGCCTTTAATCCCAGCACTTGGGAAGCAGAGGCAGATGGAGCTCTTGTTTCACGCTAGCAAGGGCTGTTACATACACACAGAAACCCTGTGTCCAAAAAAAAAAAAAAAGCAGAAAGGAAAATAAATTATGCTCATCATCATTATTAGTAGGCTGTTATGAAACTGAGGCCTCTCTTCCACCCAACAGTTATGTTTTGGAATATTTCAAATGCATGAAATTATTTCAAAATTAAATACCTAAACTCAATACAATCTTGTGCTGCTTGGCAAAACTCAAGACTTCTGGACCCAACAAAAAATGAAGCATCATTTCCAGTCCCAAAAGCTGAATAGAAGGGATTGTAGCCATTCCACCTATATTTGAACCCAGGTTCACACGAGGCGTTCCGTAAGAAGCACCTTTAAGAGAGAAAGACCAAATTACTCAAGTTATATGTCCTATCAAGATACTATATACCTTTGAAAATATGATGTAAATTTCTCAAACATTAATACAAACCTTGAAATTAATACCAAGCTTCTCTGTACTTGAACAGAAACTGTAAGCTGAAAATGACTAAAATAACGTACCTCATTGCTTCCCAATGCTGCTAAGCTGCATTTTGTTCCAGTGTAAAACACCTTTTAAGACCTGTTTTTTTGTTTTTTTTTTTTTTTCATACAAGCACAGTAGCATGAAAAGAGCCAGGCTTGGTTATACCCATTTGCAATCCCAGCATTTGGAGGCAGGATTCATGTCAGTTCATGGTCAGCATAGTGGGTTCCAGCCTAACCAAAACTATATAGTGAGACCATGTCTCAAAAACAAAGAGTTCAAATTCAAGTCAGTCTAGGCTACACAGTGAAGCACTGCCTCACACAGGAAAAAATTAAAACCTAGCTGGACTACATACATAGTGAGACCTAATGACAAAGCAAGGTAAAAAGCAAAACAAGAAAAATTGTTTTCCAACCACTCACAATAATCTAGATAAAACTGAGATAATATAAGTTAAGATTATTAGAGGCGTGGCCTCTAATCCCAACACTCGAGAGGCAGGGGGTTACCACATGCAGATTAACCTCCACAAGTCCTGTCTCAAATTCATAAAAAAAAAAAAAAAAAGAACTTTTTAATCCCATTTCCAAAGGAGACTTTTTCAAAGAGAAAGAAAAAAAAATCAGTCACCTTTATTTCCAGGAGTCAGTGGACTCAAGCCAGGAGTAGATCCTCGAGATGAACTGCCTTGAGGTGAAGCACTACTATCAACGCTTATTGTACTCTGAATCAGTGGCACACAAACCTAACAGATAAGAAGGCAAAATAGTAACCATGTCATTGTCAAGTTTATGATAAAGCTTTACAAGCTATGTATTCTTATTCAGAAGCAACTTCTCCAGACACTGAGCAAGCCAACTTAAAAACTTAAGACCTGATTAAGTTTTCTTTTAAATAACATTTTTATTTTATGTGTATTAATATGAGAATGTTCCCTAGAACTAGAGTTATAGTTATTAGCTGCCACGGGTGCTGGATTAAATCCTGGTTCTCTGGAAGAGCAGTCTGTGTTTTTAGCCACTGAGCATCTCTCCACCCCTAAGATCTGCTTATAAATTTTTTTTTAATCCTAAACATGACCAATCTCATGGAAGAGATAGCAAAATAAAATTACCTTGTATAATTCTGTATATAACATAAATTTTATGGTTAAACCTTAGTTCTATCCCTTATATCCAAATATCCCAAGATCTTGAGGTAGAAAGATCTCAGAAGTTAGGAACATTTGTTATTCTTGCAGATGTGGGTTCAGTTTCCCGAATTTACATAATAGCTCACAGCCATCTAGTTCCAGAAGACTCAATCCCCTCTTTCTGACCTCCATGAGCACCAGGTAAGTGCATAGAGGCATATATGCAGGTAAAACACTTATACTCTTAAAATAATTAAATCTAAAAAAATTCTTTCGACGATTCCTAAGATCTAGAAAAATATGAAACATTTATAGTCATAAATATTTTATCAACAACAAATATTGAACCTGTACTAAATTTTATTGGTTATCCCATGAATTAAAAATGAAAATGCAAGTCTAGTAAGGGTGGGCATATGCCTTGAATCCTAGCAAATTCAGGAGGCAGAAGTAGGCGGATCTCAAGTTCCTAGCCAGCCAAGACCACACAGCAAAACAAAACAAAAACAAAAGCAAACAAAAAAACAAAAGCAAGCAAACTGAAATGCAAGACAAGTTTTCTACACTTATATTTGTCTGAGTTACTATCTCTGTTTTGGTTAGTTCTAAATCTCAAAGCACATACATTAATAGCTTTGACAAATAAATTGAGTCAGTTAGTTACACATGCTACTCCTGTATTTACATTTTTCCCCCAATATGGTTTTCTGCAACCCAGACTGTCCTTGAACTCAACAAATAGCCAAGATGACTAAACATAGTAACTCTTTTTCCTCTACTTCTCCAGTTCTAGAGTTTCACTCCAGTACATTCCCATTTTCCTGGTTCATTAGTTTGACTATAGGGTACCAGGCATGCTAAGCAAGCATCCAAGTCAACTTAGCTGAAATCCCCAACCCTTGTTTTGTTTTGGGGAGGGGGCAGGGTTTCTCTGTGTAGTCCTGACTCACAGGATTAAAAGTGTGCATCACCATGCCTGGCTGACTTAAGTTTTTTAATTCTTCTTTGGTGTTCCAGATTAAACCCATGGTGAAGAAGCAATGGCAGAGGCAGGCCAATCTCTGAGTTCAGGGTCAGCCAGGCTATCTGCCTTGAAAACACAAATTAAACATATACAACCCACAGCCACCCCAAAAAATAAACTCACGGTGGGGCACTGGTTGAGCATACTCACTACCAGTAAGCAACAGATAGCTTTTGTGAAGTCACGTTAGAAATATCAAGATAGTTTAAAGCTTACTTCTAAAATCGTCCACTACCAGTCTCATCTATATTTACTATGCTCTTCCATTAAAATGGATAACCAGATTAGACTCTTAGGACCTTATTATGGCATATTTGGAGGATATCATTATGATTTACTTAATGTCAACTTTCAATTATGTTATATCAAATTTGGAAGGCTTCTATCTAAAACTCAGGAACTAAAGCCAGTGATAAAGCTCATTGGTAGCTCCCCTAGTATACAGAGGGTCCCCCAAGATTTCCAAACAAGAATAGTATGGCTGAGGATGTAGTTCAATTGGCATGTGTGAAGTCCTAGTACTCTAAAGGTATAAATACCTATAATCCCAGCATTTGGAAGATGAAGGCAGGAGGACCAGAAGGCTATTCTTGGCTACAAAGCAAGTCCTACCTCAAAAAAAAAAAAAAAAAAAAAAAAAAAACCCCAAAAACCCAAAATCTAAACAATATGGTTCATGGCTTACTCATATGCCAGTAACTCAAGAGAACAAAGAGAAAAACAGCCCCAAGTTCAAGAACAACCTGTTTTAAACTATAGGAACGTGCCTTAATGAAAGGGCACCAACAGGGGACAAAGGTTCTAGTACAAATGCACCTTCCAAAAAAGCAATTCACTACAGATATACAAGTCTTTTTTAATGTTTTCTTAATTAGAAACCATCAAAGAAATTGCCAAACAAGATAGGCTTGAATCGGATTAAATTAGTGACAGTAGATATTTTAAACGACTGCTTTAACTATGTCCTCTAGAAATTAGGGGAGGGGGGAAGCATTTTATTTGTATAACCTTATGTATAGCACATTAATGTTAACTAACTGCTAAACATTAAAGTTCATTTTATAAAGAGTGTCTGGAGAGAGAGCTCAGTACTCAACACTGGCTACTCCTTCAAAGGGCCAGGTTTGATTCCAAATGCCCACAGAGGACCTCACAACCATAAGTCCAGTCCCAGGAATCCACGTTTCTCGCCAGCACTGGCAGGCACAGAAGCAGTGCAGAAATACATGTAGGTAAAACACCCAAAAACATAGAAAAATGAGTAATTTTTTAAATAAAAAAACCAAATGCTCTAAACTAATAGGTATGTTGGCATTTGATAATTAGGTTTATAAATGAATCCCCATTTTAGGCCACTGGAGAATACTCTGAATTACATTCGAGGTTTTTTTTTGGTTCTTTTTTTTCGGAGCTGGGGACCGAACCCAGGGCCTTGCGCTTCCTAGGTAAGCGCTCTACCACTGAGCTAAATCCCCAGCCCCTACATTCGAGTTTTTAAAAGCATATAAGACCTTCAAAATACTGATATGTAATGACCAAACAACAAGAAAAAACCTCTGCAATTAGACTGGTAAGAATTAGGAACATATGCCAGGCTTGGTGGTGAATACCCATAATTGCAGCATGCAGGAAGCAGAGACAGATATATGAGTTTGAGGCCAGGGGAATAGACAGAGGGAGTTCCAGCCCAGACAGGGCTGCATAGTAAGACCCTATGCAAAAACAAGCAACATAAAATGTTTAAGTTAACAGTTAATAATTATATTACCTGTTCAAAATTGGCAGGGAGCTGAGGCCCAAGTCTCATCAGTAAATACCACCAGACTTCTAGTTTTGTTAGTGCTAAAGTTTCTGTTCTCACATGGATGGAACTCAAAGGCTGCATTAACAACTTCAGTCTTTTTGCACTACAAAGTATATCTTAAAAGAAAATATGAACACAAGTTAATTACTGTAGCAAAAAAGGTCGGAATAAACTTTTCACTTTGACAAACTCCAGTACAACTAGGCCAAAATCAGAATAGAACCTGTAAGATTAGATACAGTGTAACATAACAGGGTTACTATTCCCACCAAGAATGTGGACATGTGGCAATATCTACAGTATATTTCAGGTTGTTATAACTGAATGGATGCTACTCCATTTAGTGGATTCAAGTCAAGGATGCTCCGATTTCCTAAAAGAAATAGAGGCAAAGAACCATAGTGGCTCATGCCCTGCAGGACACAGGGAGGGACAAGAGGATCAGGAGGTATAAGCCAACAACATGATCAACGTAAGATTTTACCTCAAAATAACAAAAGAAATGGAGGCATGTTTTTACATCGTAACAACAAAGTTTAAAAAAAAAAAAAAATCAACTAATGGCCAGGCAGTGGGGAACACACACCAGGTATCTCTGAGTTCGAGACCGGCTTGGTCTACAGAGTTACAGGACAGTCAGGGATACACAAAGAAACCCTCCCTGTCCCCAAAAAACAAATATACCTATCTACCTACCTACCTACATAGAGCAAGCACCATTACCACTAATGCCATCTAATTTTTAGAAAGTTACATATTTAGTCAGCCTGCGCCCTAGTTTATTTTTAGACTTCAACACAAAAATGAAACACAATGTTGTTTGTCTTATTTGCTAATTCTTGAGATTTGCTTTCATTTTTATGTGTACGTTGTGTATATCTGGGGGAGTATATATCATGTGTGTGCAGATGCCCTTGGAACCCAGAAGAGGGTATCAGACCCTCTGGAGCTGGGACTACCCAAGCAGCTCTAAGCCTTCCAATATGGGCTTGTCTTCTGGAAGAGCAGCAAGCACTCTCAACCACTAACACATCTCTCTCCAGACCCTCAAAAAGCCAATTCTTTAAAAAATATTTTTACTAGATGTGTTCTTGACTTGAGTACAGAAAACTAAGATACAATCTTTGCTCACACATCATTACCACAAGACTTCAGAAGGACTGAGACATCAAAGATAGTGTTTAATGGTGTATCCGTCCTCAGTATTTAACTACTTTATCAATTTGATTATCACTTCTATAAGAAGTCTAGATGTTAAGCCACAAAGATGCAAACATATACTACCTAGGATTAAACTATCTAAACAATCTCCTAGCTTGGTTTTTTGTTTTTTGTGTGTGAGTAGATCCTGGAGCTCACTATGTAGATCAAGCTGGCCTCAAACTTACAGAGATCCATGTGAGTCAACCTCTGGAGAACTGAGATTAGAGCAGTGTACCACCTCTAATCTATAATATTCAACCTATAAAACTTAACTTAGTCTATTAAATATATATATTGATGTTTTTGGCTATTTTCATATATACAGTGTTAAATACTCCACCTGAGCATTATGATAAGGTGAAGACAAGTCTAAAGGAATCCAGTTTGGAACACATTTCTAGAGCTATGAGGAGAAAACTAAGTCATTAAAATCTTCATTCCATGGCTATCACTTTCTTGTCAACTATTGTTTCTATTATTCCTGGTAAGTTGGTTTTTTTCTAAAGTAGTCATAAAATCAAACCTACTGCAGTGACTTTAAAGAGACACATATGACATTTAACTCAGAGTACAAAGTCATAAATAGGTTTTCATTTTGATCAACTTCTGAAATAACAGGTAGGTCATATATTAGCAATTTTCAATGTCTTACACTTATTTACATATTTGTCCCTATTCCCTTAAGGTAAAGTTAATAAGAACTACATTTCAATATAAAGCCCCCCCCCCCCAAAATCTGAACAGTAAATGATACCATGCTAAATTAAAAATTTGCTTAATTTGGGCTACTTAGTTTGGGCTAACTATCTAGTTTAGTTCAACACCAGCCTCAGCGACATTCTTAGAACCTGCCTCAAAATAGCAAAACATGAACAGCAAGATGTACAAGTCTGATGATGTTAAGTGATTTCCAGAACCCACGGAGTAACAGCAAAAGAAACAGACTCCACAAGTGTCCAATATCCTTCTTACCACCGCCCATAGGCCCTTTCCTTCATCACACACCACACCCAGCACACAGACACAACTAAATTTACAAAATAAATGCTGAAAGAACTTAAGACTATTTACATACCTGGGTTTAAAGCAAAATTGTCTATTAAGCTTTTCCAAGCAATGAAAGCTATTTTTTTAATCATGGGTGTCCCACTACGGAAGCCTAGTTCTTCCAGCTGTAACAAAGAATTGATGAAACTCCCACTTCGGTGCAATGTCTAAGAAAGAAGAAAAGGCATCAGAAAGTTACTTATTCACTTACTCTATGTTCTTGGAAATTCAAAATCTAACCAGTAAACAAAAGCTGTATCACTTACAAAAACCTATAGCATGAGTAATAAAGAGATAGTAAGCAAGTTAAACAATTACTATTCTAGCATAGCCAGGATTACTTAATAAGGCTATGTCTCAAAACAACAAACTAGGCAAAAGGGCCAGTGATATGGCTCAGCAGTACAAAAGCTTTTGCTTAACCACACAGAAGGCCTAAACATGGTTGAACGGTTACTGTGTACCCCTTTAATCCCAGAACTCAAGAGGCAGAGGCAAAGACAGGTAGATCTTTATGAGTTCAAAGCCAGCCTGGTCTACAGAGGGACTTCCTGGACATCCAGGGCTGTTACTAAGAAACTCTGTATAGAAAAAGACAAAAACAAAAAAGCCTGAAAACCTGAGTTTGCCCATCAGTGGTAACTGAAAAAACTCCACAAAGTTGACTTGACCTCTGTGCACACATCTACATATCTACATGCAAGTGCATAAACAAGATAATACATTTTGCCAGTTGTGGTGGTGCACTCCAGTAGATCTATTGAAGGAGGCAAGGCAGGAGGATAATGAGTTCAAAGCCAGCCTGAGCTACACATTAAAAACAGAAAATAAAAAAGAGATAATAAATTTCTTAAAATAAACACACCCATCTATTTTTCAGGGTGGAAATGGAGGCAAACTGCTACCTCCTCAGTGAATGCACAGGAGTGTGAGAACGCTGCCTCAAAGAAGGTAGAAGCTGGGCAGACAGTGGCAGAGAGATGCCTTTAATCCCAGCACAGAGGCAGGTAGATCTGGCAACCTGGGTTGGCAAGCTGGGAACCTCACAGTGGAGGAGGAAATAACCCCACCCCCACACCAAGCAGTCCTGATGGGCATTGTATCTCAGTCATACAAATAAATGTAATAAAGAAATAGAAGAACAGGCAGATGGCAACTCATGAGCAACGCCTGAGGGTTGACCTCTGGCCTCCACATGCATGTACAAGCATGCAGACACATAAACTGGGCACATTGGTTCAATCTACAATCCCAGCATTTGGTAGGCTGATACAGGAGGATTGATGCAAATTGCAGGGCTGTGTTTGAGCTTTGTACTGAGTTCCACAGAAGCTTGTGTGAGACACAATAAAAGTAAAAATGCTGTCATGTTCAAATTATGAAAATACTAACTAAATCACTATTCTTTCCAAGATAATCCAAGAATTCCAAGATATTTCACTTACCTTTCCAAGAAGTTTGACAAACAAAGGCCATAATTTTAACACATAAGTCTCATTTTTACTCATAAATAGCTTTTGGAGTTCTGAGATTAATTTCTGTAAACAAAAGTAAAACATTTATCAAATACTCTAAAAGGAAAACATCCATTATCCAAATCTAAGGACTTTTTTTTTTTTGCTTCCCCCTTTGCCCCTCCCCTTCCTAATAACTTTGTACATTAATTTTTTTGAACCAAATAACCTATTCCACAATATACATCCTCTGAAGAAAGCAAAAACTCCAGTACATAGCAATCTGAAGAAGTTTAAAGACAAAGGAAAGCACCTAATTCCAGTAAGTTTAATGCTCAACTGACCATCCAGATGTCCACCAATTCAGGTCACATTTTTCTTACCAGCATTACCTCTTCCTAAAAACTTCAAGCACATCATTAACTAGAATTCAAGTGATACTGTAATAATCTTCTCATACTAATAACTTAAAACCAAGAGCCTTTGAGATGGCTGAGAGGGTGAAAACCCTTGCTCCTCAGGCCTAACAAAAGACTCTACATTAACTAACTCCTAATTTACCCTCTTACTGGGCATGGTGATGCATGCCTTGAATCCCATCACTCAGGAGGCAAAGGCAGGCTGAAATGACTTAAGTCAGGTCTACACAGTGAGTTTCTTATTAAGACTATCTCCAAAAATACAAGTTGTCCTCTGAGCCAAACCATGTACATACATCCTGGCATTCATCATATAATAAATTTTAAAAGCAAATTTAAAAGACATGTTAGGTAATGTATACATTGGCCTATGAGAAGAAAACTATTAGTATAAAAACTGACAATCTGAGACAGTAGTGGGGAGTCTCTGAAGGGCCTATCTTGCTCTAGCTAATCCTTTGCCTCCAATAAACTATGATTTTTAGTCTCTGAATATTTTTTAAGAGGAGGTCAGCTATGAATGACCTGTTACATATTATGAAAGACAAGCTGGCCTTCAACTCAGAGATGATTCACATATCTATGCTTCCAAGTTCTGGGATTACATGTGTGTGCTGTCCTCTGTAAGATGATGAGATGAAACACACACTACCACAGACTCCTATCACGACACTGGTCAGGACATAAAATGCATAGGTCCAAAGTGACCAAACCTAAACCTAAGTAGTCATGTTTGTTAACTGCTGTTTGTGAGTCTATATTTATTCTCTGAAGGACATCATAGCAACAAGAAACTAACATGTCTTACTGTATATATCACATTACCAATAAAAACTTCATGGCCAATAAAAGTGCTACGAAAGTATGAGAACTTAGAATGATTCCCAAACCCATTTGAAAAAAAAAAAAAGAAAGAAAGAAACAAAACAAAAGCGAACAAACATGGTCGACACAGTTGTGCATATCTGAAATCCCAAAGCTGGAAGGGTGGAGAAAAAAGGAACCTTAGAGTGGGGATCTGTGAGTTCAATCTAGACCACCCTGGTCTATGGAGTTTCAGGACAGTCAGTGACACAGAAAAACCCTGGGTCTCACTAGCCATTAAGTTCCAGGCCAATAAAGGTATCCTTTTTTTCTTTTTCTTTAAAGGTAGTGCCTGAGGAGTACAACCGTCCTTTGGAACACATTACATTAAACCAGGCTTCGGGGCATGCGCCTTTAATCCCAGACTCAGGAAGCAGAAAAGTCTGAGTTCAAGGCCAACCTAGTCTATGCAATGAAGTCTCGGGCCATGGAAGAGTGCACAGTGAGATCTTACTCAAAACAACAATCTTACTATAGTCCCCAAGTCCTAGTCCTACGTAATAACGCGCTTTCTCACTCCCTTCTACAAATGAAAAGCTGCCCACAACACCCCCTGAAAACTAGCTGAGTACACAAACCTTGGGGGCCCTTTGCAATCATGACTTTCTCACCTAAAATGAGTTGGTATTATTATTATTATTATTATTATTATTAATTATAATACACACAGCCAGTTCTTAACACTGCTAAAAGGACCTAATTGTGACATTTTCTTCATACTATATATATGCCTTATATAAACCTTACAAGTTTACACAGTAACCAACAAGGCTCTTAGAACAATTCACGTGAAAAAAAAAAAAACAATAACAAAAACCAAAACCGATGTTCAATAAATATTGCCAAGAATACAAGTTGGTAAACTTAAGACCTGAAACAGTAGCTGGAAAACCGTATCACATGAGTTTATAAGCCTTAAGTGTGCATCTGAGAAAAATGAATCCAACATAATTCTTCCTTTCGCAGAATATAATCCCTCTTCTATCACTCATTAGAAGGGATAAAAAATATCTAAACTTTAGCAAAAATGCTTGGATTGACTTATTATATGAGTAATTTGATTAAACTAACAATTCTTTTCTGCATTTGATTCTTTTGTTTTGTGATGTCTAAGATTGTACCCAAGGTTTTTGTGCATGCAAAACTAACATTCTACCTACCACTGGGCTATACAGCCAGTCCAAATCTGTTTTGATTCAAAACAAAACTCCTCAGAGATAGTATAACTAAACCAATGAATTTAGGCTAAATTTTAAGTTCAAGGTAGAAATTCCTAAACTCAGAATTCAGCAAACTCTTATCGTTGGCTTAGAGGGGATTCCACTAGGCTCCTCAAACGGTCCTAGTAACCTGCTGCCACCTTCAAGTGTGGCAGCACATAAAAAAAAGAACTGCTAGTGCTCACTCCCTAGCTCCCTTGCTCCCCCACCCCGACCTCCATTCCTAGATGGTCCTTCTCTCCCTATTTCTGCCCTCCTAGCTCTGCTCCTATCTGCCTCTACCTCTTCTCCAGGTCCTCCCTCCCCTCCCTTCCCCAAACAACCTCCCTTGTACCAGGTCTACCTCGGTGTGACTTCTCAGTAGGACACCTTAACCTGGCCAATCAGGAACTCCCCACCAGCTGCCACATTATATTTCATACCACATACAAAAGAAAGGAAATACTCACCGTAGTCATAAGGTGCTCTGTAATCAAGGCTATTTCTTGTTGTTTCTGAAGCAGCAGTGGCATCCCCATTTCTAGCGCAGTGGCTCCCCGCAAGTGTACTTTTTGTGCTGAGTGAACAACCAATGGTATGACCAATTTGGCCCATCTCACAGACTCTTCTCCCATTTGAACTGGTGCTTGTTCAATTAGCCTACAACGGAGAAACCAATGACACACAAACTTAAAAGAGGAGGTCAAGCTAAATTATCAAGAAGCAAGGGCAGATGAGACATGTCCATAAATCCAACTGTTCAAGAGGCTAAAAAGATCACAAGGTTCAAGGCCTACTTCACTTACATGGTAAGCCAAGTTCAGCCTTAGGCAATTTGATGAGATTCAGTCTCCCATTTTTTTAAAAAAGAAAAAAAAAAAAAAAAAGGCATGGTTTGGGGCACAGCTTAGTGGAAGAGAATTTATTGCCTGCTATGCTCAAATCTCACACTACGAAAGAAATTACCAGGAAAATGAGCATCAAATAGGTATAACACAACCCAATTATTTGAAAATGTATACATGCATATGTTCGGAAACAAGTCAGTCGACATCAGAACACAGTTAAAGCAAACAGCTGGAATAATTGCAAGAAACCTTTGAAAGTTGAAAATAAGCAAAACTGCACTGTCAGCATGTCTGAGTGAGGGACAAAGATGCTCCTGCCGAGGCTCACTTAGAGGACATTTTATTTTGAAAGTCTTACCTCAAAACTTTTAGAACCAACTTACAGATAGTTTTCCATCTTATTACCTTGGTCTAAAGGATAATCACTTCTGGGTTTTGAAACACGTTTTAGACTTTTATGTGTGTGCATGTATGTATACCAGTGTGGCTGTCTACATATTCATGGTGTTTAGCTCAGAGAACTTGCACGAATGGGGTCTCTCACACAGATTTTAGAAGTGAGGTTGTCAGCCCTGCTGCTTAATATCTATCTCATCATCAAATTTACAATCTCAAAGTTCTAAAGCTTGTTTACTCTAATTTATACAAGAATCAACTCCATACCTTATAATAACATTTAATGCTTCAAAATCAACAACAGCAGAATGTATCTCTCCTTTACTTAGTATCACTTCCAACGAATCAATAATACTGGATACCTAAATGACAAAAGCAAACACAAATCAGACGAGCCACAACTGTCTTTTGGACATATAATTCAGACGTCCCAAAACTAGACTCACCATTTTGCTAACAAGTTCAGTAGGAAATGTCTGTTTGGATATTACCCACAGTGCCCTGGTACACACATTTTTGTCTGAACTCTTAATGATACCATTCAAGGTTAATAGCAGTTCTTGAATATTTGTCTCTGAAAAACAAGCATTTTAATTTCATTTACATAGTATAGTTCAATTAAATCTTTAAATTCTCAACTAGAAACATAAAAGTAACAAAGCAGATGGAGATAATGATCACAGACCCTAGAGATGCTAACCAGTATCACTTCTTGACAAAATAAAAATCCTGACCAAAGGAGAAACACACAGTAGCAGACTGAAAACTTTTTTTATCTTATACAACTCAATTAACTAGTCATCTGAGGATGCTAAGGAGTCTTACTTTATGCTATCTTTATTACCTACCCCTCAGTCCCTCTAACAGTGATCTTGTAGGTGTCTTTTACAGTTGCAAACTACCAACTACAGAACAATAGTACTACTTAGCACTTGGAGAGCATCAGGTTCTATACCGAATTACCACTTCCAAACTAACACTTACTAGTGTTATATAAGAACTCTTCATCTCAACAGTTCCTTAGGGGTATGACTACCACATCAATCATAAATCAGATAGATAAATATTAACTTCCAACTTACTATGTTCTACTAAAAAGACTGAGCCAGTAAAGGCCCTTGCCATCAAGCCTAGTTAACTTCAATCCCCAGAACCCACATGGTAGGTATGACTCCTGCACTTAGTATAGGTGCACACGCTCCAAATTAACGTCTTAAGGAGGGCTACAGTTTATCCACAGACAACAGTACTTTAACTATATTCAACTATAAAGTCAACAAATATGACTAGCATTAGTCCATGTACCTACCTGATAATCCTGAGGTAATTCTGGGATTATATAAACAAAATCCCAAGGCTTGTAGAGCAGCACTACTCAGTTCTGAGCTCTGACTGCAAATGTGAGCCTACAAAACAAAATCACATGGACAGCAAAGAAACAGAGTTTCTAGAGTTAAAACCAGCTGCAACCCAAATTCATTGCATTTTAATCCAATCAATCAACCAACCTTTTGGGAGTGGTGAAAAAAAGATAGGGAAGCCTGGCAAAGGAGGAGAACTAGAAAAAGAACGAACTAAAGGGACTGGAGAGAGCAGAACATCTACATTTGGTTCCCAGTGCGCACACACACGGTGGCTCACAACACAACTCCAATCTCTACCATCTGACACCCTCTTCTGTTCTGTGGTCACTGCACACGTGGTACACATACATACATACATACATGCTGGTTAATACCCACACACATAAAAAATAAACAAAACAAAAAAAAAAATCAACTCGAAGAACATTTTTAAGAAAAGACAAAATAACATCTCCCATATCCATGCAAAAACAAAGAAAAGGCCAACAGATGAAAAATGCTAAAATTATTAGACAGAAAACAGGCAACATGGCTCTTCCACAAGGAATAAGTGAAGTCTCAAAAGCAAAACTGACGCTAGCTTTAGAAGGGAGTGCTGCCTTCTTCCTCTAAGACTAGGAAAGGGAAGCAGCCGCTGCAATGCAGCAATTCTCAAGGGTACTATGTATTAGGCACTTTTTCTCTGTCTTAAAAAATGCTTAAGAAATTTGGGACTGGGGATGTACTTTGGTGGGTACAGTGCTTGCCTAGCATGCATGAAGCCCTGGGTTCAATCTCCAGCACTGCATAAATGCAAAGTGGTGGCACATGCCTGTGATCCCAGCACTTGGGAGGCAGGAGGATCAGAAGTTCAAGGTCATCCTCAGCTATCTAGGAAGTCCAAGGCAAGCCTGGACTAGAGACCCTGTCAAAAAAGATAGTAAGAATTTCAATAAGGTCGGGATATTCAGTTCAATCTTTTCATTCTAAAAACAAGATTAAAAAGTGTTGATGGCAGATTATGATCTCACTAAGTGGTCAGATGAGGTTAAGAATACACTCAGTCTGATATTAACTATTTATTATCATTAAACAAGGAAAACAAGTTAACTATAATTTTCTAAAGTGTTAACAATTTCCAAACAAGCAAAATTAGCAAAAAATTAATGTAAATAGAAATAAATAACATGTATTGTGGGGTATGCCAGTGCCAGCCTATAATCCCAATACTTGGAAAGCAGACGCAGGATTGTCACCTAGCTAAGCTACTTGGTTCCCAGGGAACCAAGGGAAAAATCACCCCCCCTCCCCCCAAAAAAAGGATGTGTATGAATACTGTCTATATAAAGAGCAGATCAAAGACAGTTGCCATTTTAGGACAACTTACCCAGAACTATACTTTCAAAATAAACAGATTTGGGGGCTGGAGAGATGGCTCAGTGGTTAAGAGCACCGACTGCTCTTCCCAAGGTCCTGAGTTCAAATCCCAGCAACCACATGGTGGCTCACAACCATCTGTAATGAGATCTGATGCCCTCTTCTGGTGTCTGAAGACAGCTACAGTGTACATATATAAATAAAATAAATACTCAGCTCCAAAATAAACAGATTTTATATTCCAGACAACTGTTTTTATATAAAAGACAAGCTTTGAACTGACAACCCTGGACACTTCAGGCAAATTAACCAATTTCCTAACCTGCAAAGTGGAGCTTTAAAGAGCAGACTGTAGATGTAGCTTAGTGGTTCAGACATGAACTGAAGTGAGAGACACATATAAGGTAACTAATCATCTGAAGAACCATATGTAATCAGAAATGAGGTAATAGTTCCATCAATATAACTGATGCTATTTTGTCTTCAGGGCATTAATAATGCACTGCGTAATGCTATATCCACAGCGAAAAACCATTTTATTAGAAAGCTCATTAGAGTTGCCCCTGGAAGCCCAGATTTGGAAAACTAAGGAAAAGATTTCAAAGGGCTCAGACTGAGGCAGTATGGTGTCATTAAGAAACTGACCTTTAAAACCGTGTACAACCGAGGAAGGTTTTTCTCGATTTCTGCAATAACTTCTTTTCCTTCTTCTCCTGTCATACGACTTTAAAGGAAATAGAGAATGTAAGCTTAGTTGAAAGCATAAACAAAAACAAAAAACTGTCATTTTTAAGGATTATTTTCAGGGTTGGAGAGAAAATACTGTGGTGAGAACACAGAGGCTCTGGCAGAAGACTGGTGTTCAATTCCCAGCACCCCTCTCAAGTGGCTCACAACCACCTGTAGCTCCAGTTCCAGGGCCATCCAACACTTCAGGCTTCTGCAGGCACAGGTACCCATACTGGTAACTGGTTTTTGTTTGCTGGTTTGTTTGTTTGTTTTTTAAGTTTTTAAAGATCACTTTCAAGCCCTTGAAAATTAACCTCTTCCTTTAAAATGGTTCAAGGGTACATAGGAAAAAAATTGTAAATTACACCAGATATAAGTGGCAACTTGCTAAAAGCCTCTAAGCTTTTTAGCCACAACTTTTTAAATCTTTAACAATTTTTTTTATCTTTAGAAAACGGGAACACAACTTTTTAAATCTTTAACAATTTTTTTTTATCTTTAGAAAACGGGAACCCTTTTCCCCAGTCATATTTTCTAATATTACTGTCACCTGACAAAATTTAGAAATTTTCTAAAGTCTTTCAAATAAAGTAAAAACGGGGTTCCTGGCCCTACTTTTTAAAAAGCCAATTCTGGGGCCGGTTTGCTGGCTTGCGCACCTGTAATCTTAATCACTACAAGGCTTAGGCGGAACCACAAGTTCGAGGCCACCGGGGAGCACTGGAGTGAGCCTGACTCAAAGACCCTAACTAACTAAACCCAGAAATTCAGGGCCACCAACTTTCCCACGGCACCCAAGGTTTGCAGCGCGGAGCTCTGCTCTTCAAACTACTTTCAGCTCAAACTTTTCTTTAAGGGCTCCCGTTTGCCGGCTCCTCCCCGAAGAAGCCCTCGGACGCCGCCGCTGCGCCCCGCAACGTCACTCCGTAGGCATGGCCCGGTGCGCCCCAAGCTGCCCACGTCCGCCGGGTCCCCACAGCTAGCCCGTCTCCCGCCCCGTTCCTTTCCCGCCCGCCTCACCTGGTCAGAGTTAGGTAGGCGTCCGTCTGCTCTCCGGGAGACACCGAGGGGTCCTCCCATGTCTCCAGAAGCGGCTCCAGGGGGCTACGACCTGGGGCCGTCATGTCGGCCACCCTGAAGTGAGGCCGGAAGACACCAGTGACCGGTGGCACAGCCCGCGCGGCGCCCTCACCTGCACGCCGGGCCGCGCGCCCGCTCGCAGGCCGACCTCCCGCCCGCCGGGCTCCGGCCGCCGCTTCCCAGGCAGCACGGCCGCGAGGGGGCAGAGGCGGAGCCGGCCGAGACTCCCGCTCCTCACCCCACGCGGGAAGTCCGCTCCGCCGCTCTCTGCCCCGGGACGCCGTTCGCTCCCGGCTCGCGCTTATTTACTCACGCGTGCAGCCCGCTCCTCCACGACCAAGATGGCGGCGGGGGCGGGCCCAGCGGCGCGCGGGAGCCGGGCAGGCCTGGCGGGAGAGGCTCGAGCCAATCCAACGGGCGGTGGCGCGCCGGGCTGCTCGATGGCCTGCTGCCCGCCCCCGCCCCCGGATCACCTCGGGGGGCGTGTATCGCCTCCTGCAAGGGGTACAAATTGGTGATGTAGATTAGTGCCCAGCTCCACCTGACTCAGTCTACTCATCAGACCAAGTTTGCAAACTCCCAAATGCAGTGCTCTCAAAATGAGCAAACAAAACCATTTGATTGAGAGTGAATGGCAGGCTGTTGGGCTTGTTTTGTGGTTGTTATTGGGTTTTTGTTTTCTAGAGGTCCGCTTGCTCAGCCAAGCTTTCGGCCTCTAAGCCCTAGCCCAATGGGTAAGTCAGAGACGCATCTCAAGCAACGCGTTCAAGCGTTGGTCTGTGACCTTAGCAAATTTACCTCATCTCAGTTTGGACTGAGATGCAGCACATTTCTGTGCAGAAAGGGTGGAGTTAAAAGAGGCCAATGGCCTGCATAACAAAAGCCTGGAAATGGGCGGCATTGATGTGCAGACTTCAAATTTCCGCCCTCCAGCCTTGGGATTCCTCAGATTGAGGCACCAGCCTTGAATCTCCTGGCTTCCTTTGGACCCCAGGTGTTTAGCGTGAGTGTGGCCCTGTGATACGCAGGTGCCGGGAAACTGAAGCCCTAAGAAGGTGGTTCTCATTAAAATCATTTCTTGGGCCTCTCAGCATGCTCCACAGCCTGCAAAATTGTTTCAACTTTAAGCACCGAAGGTCAAGGAAGCAGGACCTAGTGGCCCACGCCTTTACTCTGAAAATTTCAGTTGGCAAAGGCAGACAGATAAAAGAGTTAGAGGACAACCAGAGCAACATAATGACACCCTGTCTTTAAAAAAAAAAAAAAACTTAAAATAACAACAAAGAATAATAGAACGACCCAGAGCCACGCTCTGTTATGAGTTTGCCCTGACACATTGATGCCCTAGGTTCGAACCTCGGGTTCAGAACCGCTTGTTCTGAACAACCCTCTTAACTTTTCCCTGTGAAAATCCCTTATTTTTAAATCCCCTCTTTCAAGAACTATGGGTCAGTTAAGCACGGTGGTACACACCTGTTTCACAGCACTCAGAAGTTTTGCATAAGAGGGATCCCAGGTTCCAATTCAAACTGGCTTACTTTGCAGGACCCTGTCACAAAAGTAAAAACAAATATTGACAAGCCTTCAGCTTCATTTAGTGGAATTCGAAATCCACCATTCAGGTGAAATCTTTCCCTACCACTACCCACATTCCATCCATTGAGATTTAAATTCTCCCACCCCCCTCACCCTACCCACCCCCACCCCTGAGGGCTCAAACTCAAGGAGATCCACCAGCCTCTGCCTCCCCAGAGTGGGGATTAAAGGCATGCACCACCACGCCCAGCTCTTGATCTCCTAAAATGACTTAATTTTCTATTTGGTCCTAGGCACTTGCAGCAGAAGTGTTACATTTATGAAAATAGTTAGATCCACAGGCAATCACGTTAGGTCAGTCAGTTCTCTGACTTTAGTGTTTTCTATCTCATATAAAAAAGTCAAAGATTAGAGTCAAAACAAAGCCCCTTTCCCACACAGACTACCACCAAAATTTCTAGAAAATTTTATCAACACAAATCTGTAGTCCCATCACTTACAAGGCTGAGGCAGTAGGATTGCTGTGAGTTCCAGGTCAACCTGGGCTACATAATGAGTACCGGCCAGTCAGGGCTACTTAGCCAGACCTTTTTTTTTTGCCTCTGCAAAACAAGTAAGGTGTGGTGGTACTTGCCTTTAATCCCAGCACTTAGAAGGCAGAAGCAGGAGGATCTCTAACTCCAAGTTTAAGGCCAGCCTGATCTACATACGAAGTTTCGAAATACCCAGAGCTACATAGAAAGATTCTGTTTAAAAAAGAAAATAAGGGGAATAATAATCGAAATGTAAATAAATACTCAAGTTAATAAAGATAAAAAATAAATAAATAAACAGGTTTGGTGGTGCACATCTTTAGTCCCAGCACTCTGGAGGCACAAACAGGCAAATCTACATGAGTTCAAAGTCAGCATAATCTACTGAGAGCCAGGACTATACAAAGAAATCCTGTCTTGAAAAACCAATAAAAAATTTTAAATTATATATACACATAAAATATACATATATAAATATATATACATAAATACACACATGCGTGTGTTACATAACATGTATCAGGAAGAATCAGAGTCAAGCATAGTGGAGCTCCATGCATAGAATCTCAGCACTTGGGAGGTAGAGGCAGAAGGATCAAGAATTCATACTCGGCTACACAGTCAGCTTGAGGCCAACCTGGTCTATGGGAAACCCCACGTCCTCTCCCCCGTCCCCCAGTCTTCACCCTTCCATGTTCGCATCGTACACATTCTACCTCCCACACACACCCCAAGCCTATTTTACCCCTTCTTGTTTCTTAGCCTCTGTACACATTCATCCACACACAAATCCACAGGCACATTAAAAGCTAGCAGGCATGAAGGTATACGCCTTTAATCTCAGTACTCAGAAAGCTGAGGCAGATAGGTTGATAGAACTTTGAAGCCAGCCTGGTCTCCATAGTGAATTTCAGACCAGCTGGAACTACCTAATGAGATCCTGTGTCAAGGAGAGGGGACAAAAAAAAGACTACTAAAAACACAAGTTATTGTTTCTTTAGGCTTCACCCAAAAACACCAGAAACAAAAGCAAAATTAGACAAGGGGAAAGTGTTAAATTTCAAACCTGGGACAAGTGGCTGAGGTGCCTACTTAACATATCAAGTAGAACTTGACCTCCATGTTCTCCCAGCATCCCTGAGTCTCTACCTATTCCAGAGTATGGCTGGCATATAACACTCTCTACCCTGAACTTTCCATCCCAGGGGTCAAACTGCCGTTCCCTATGTAATCCAGATGTTTTGGCTACCTATCCCCTCTTTGTCCTCCTGCTGCTATATTTAGTCCCCCTCTCTCCCCAACCCTCTCCTCTCCTCACATGGTTCAGAATCATGACCACTCTGGACTCTCTCTGATGTGTCTGCCTCTGGCTATGCTTCCCTTATATCTATAATGAATTTTCTCCTCCACTGTACCTAAAAGCAGTCCTTTCCTTTTCTTTTTATTCTTTTTTTATTATTAGTATTCAGAAAGCTCACCAAAACAAAAGGTTGCCAGCTGGGCAATATGGGGCAAACCTGCCATCCCAGCATGTGGGGCAGGGGGTACTCAGCGTGTTTGGAGAGAGGAACTCCAAGCCAGCCAGGGCTTTACACAAAGACCCCGTGTCAAACAGTCAAAGGAGAAGGAAAAGGCTTCTGCACAGCAAAGGATACAAAAGAGTAAAGTGACAACCTCCAGAGTAGGAGAAAATGTTTGAAACTGTACAGTTGATACAGGACCAACAGCCAAAACACATAAGGAACTCCTAACACTTGGCAGTCCCAAGCACAATAGCTAGAAGAAAAATCCCTTTCTCCAAAGAAGATAAGCAAATAATGGGCACCCACCTTTAATCCCAATAGTTGGGAGGCAGAGACGGTGGAACTGCTTTAAGTTCAAGGCCAGCTTGGTCTACATACTGAGTTCCAGGACAGCTTAGGATTACATAGTGAGATTATCTTTAAAAAAAAAAACAATAAAACAATAAATAGGGCTAGAGAGATGGTTTAGTGGTTTAGAGCACTGACTGCTTTCCCAGAGGTCCTGCGTTCAAATCCCAGCAACCACATGGTGGCTCACAACCATCTGTAATGAGATCTAATGCCCTCTTCTGGTGTGTCCGAAGACAGCTACAGTGTGCTTATACATAATAAATGAATACATCTTTAAAAAAAAATGAATAATGTTCAAAACCATTCATCACACTCATATCCCAATGCCCTCTGAACTTATTTCCTCTTTCCAGGTGTTCAAAATGTCAAAGCAGGGACTTGGTAGGTCCTCTGGAGAGAAATTCTGCCTTTCCCTGTATCTTAGTTCCTCATAACAACTTATAGAAGAAAGCATGTAACTGGAGGTTTCCTTACAGTTTCAGAGGGTTAGTCATGACCATCAAATCACTGTTGGGAACATGGTGGGGGAGGGGGAGGTGGCAGGCAGGCATGGCACTGGAGCAATAGCTAAGAGCATACAATACATTTGATCAGCAAGTTGCAGGCAGAGAAGCAGGACTGGGTCTGATGCGGTATCAAAGTCTACCTCCAATTAGATAACTCCTCCAACAAGGTCACACCTCCTAACTGATCCCAGACAATTCACTAACTAGGGAGCAAGAAGCCAAACATATGAGCCTATAGGGGCCATTTGCATCAAACCACCAGACCTGTCTAGTAGGAACTGGGATCAAATGTACTAACAACACAGAGGCAAAGTTTTGTAAATCATGTCTGTGAAGGCATCCAATGTAGGCAGCATTGCATGACTCTCTTGTGTATATGTTAAATATAATTTAAAAATCTTTTCCAATAGCCAGGCCTGGTGGCACACACCTTTAAATCCCAGCTCTTGAGAGACAGAGGCCGGCAGATCTCAGTGAGTTTGAGACCAACCTACAGATCGAGTTCCAGGACAGCCAGGAAAATTACACAGAGAAACTCTGTCTCAAAAAACCCAATCAAGGGGCTGGAGAGATGGCTCAGCGGTTAAGAGCACCCGACTGCTCTTCCAGAGGTCATGAGTTCAATTCCCAGCAACCACATGGTGGCTCACAACCATCTGTAAAGAGATCTGATGCCCTCTTCTGGTGTATCTGAAGACAGCTACAGTGTACTTATATATAATAAATAAATCTTTAAAAAAAAAAAAAAACCAATCAAACAGTCAAAATATGTGCCAAAAAAAAAAAAAAAAAGCACTTCTCTCTAGGAAAAAATGAAGATTAAACCACACCATATACACTTGTCAGAATGGCTGTGTTAGAAAAGATAAAGAAGGTTGGGAGGGATGCTCACCAGCTAAGAGTGTTTACTGCTCATCTAGAGCCCTCTTGCCTATAACTGCAGCTCTAGGCAGGGATCCTAAACCCTCTTCGGTCCTCTGTAGGCATCTAAACATGGGTATGCAAAGACATGCATACACATAAATAAAAGTAAACCTTTAAAGGGGGGATATCAATAGCTACAATGATTGTGGAGAATAACGTAGGAATTCCTGAAAATGTTTAAATGGAACTGCATGTGACCCAGCAATCCCAACCCTGGGTCTATGCCCAGAGCAAGGGAAATCAGTATTGAGAGGAGAGATCTGCACCCCCCTCTTCATTGCAGCACTATTTACGACAGCCGAGCAATGGAAACAGCCCAAGGATCAGTCAACTGGTGAAGGAATAGAGAAAAAGTGGCTGTCCATTCTCTCGTAGAGAACGCCACACCCATACACAAGGATATCTTGCTGAGTTTCTTGATTTTCATCTTAAATCTCATACTAAGACTATATTAGAATATTTCAAAGGGTTTGGGGATTTTATTTTTTAATGTACATCTGTGTGTATGTATACAGAGGCAGTTGTGAGCCACCATGTGGGTGCTGAAAATCAGACCTAGTCACCTAGAAAAGAAACTAGTACTCTTAGCCAATGAGCACTCCTGAGGGAAACTTTCCTTTCTCTTTTTTGTGTCTGAATAATTTTTTCTGTGCTTCTATCCTGCCGCTCTGAATCCATATATTTTAAAGTACTAAAGAAGGAGGATAGGCATGGTGATGCAAGCCTGAGAAAGACTTCCTCCCATCTTAGGGACAGCCACAGGGCTCCCTGGACTCTAGGAACCTCTAACTAGCTGCCAGACCTCTTTGACAACTGGGACAAGAGCTAGTCATCTGTCTGTCTCACTTAAAATATACTTAATAAAACCTTATCTAGGCCTCGTTAAAATAAAAGACAATGTGGTACACATACACAATTGGATAGTAACCAGCCATAAAAATGAAGACGCTTTATTTTTGGCAGCTGCATTGATGGCCCCAGAGATCATCCATAGGACGTAAATTAAACAGAGCTCAGAAAAACAAGTAGCTCATTCATACTCATATATCAAATCTAAATGGAACCCAGAAGAAAAGAGAGAAAGGTGGTTATTAGAGACCGAGAGGTAGTGTGAATGTTGATCCAAGCCCTAATTATGGTCTCATGAATGAGGAGCAGGGGGTTTTGCTGTTCTTTGCTTTGCTTTGCTCTTTACTTTTGAGCTGTGTTATACATTAGAAAATGAGAGGGTAGCGATCTAGACGTTACTCTATGGTAGCATACTTTCTTACCATTCTCCATTCACTAGATAAAAGGCTTTAGGGGAACAATGATGTGGAAAGAAGCTTATCAAATATTTCAAATACGCTCGGAATGCATAATTTCACTTTCTCTCTTTTTGAGATAGGGTCTTAATATCTAGTCCAAGCTTGCCTCCAACTCTAAAATCCTCTTTCCTCAGCTTCTTGGGTGCTTGAATTACAGCATGAAGTATGAGCTCATGCACTAATCCTAGGAAGACATGATATTGTGTGTCAGAACTTTTTCTGAAGAGATGCAATACACACAACTACGCATCCCAGATAAGAAACCTATAACAAACCAAAGTATAGATACCACCGAAGTCCCACTTGGTAAACCAGTCCTTTTTTTTTTTTTTTTTAAACTTCGATTAGTTACAGGAATATGTATAGATAAGATGGCCAAGCTCACTTCCGGATTTTGAAAACCTGTCAGTCCTTAAGTTCAAAACCACACCAATTCCTGAGCTTGCCCCAAGATCAGCCCACAAAATTCCACTAATCCAAGGCCAGCCTGGAAAACTCTATCCCCACAATAACCCCTATGTAAAACCTGCCTCCTGGTAGTTTATTGCTGCTACTCGCTGAAGCAGAGGCAGGCACCTTTTGTGTCCTTCCCAATCCATCTCTTGTGAGGTTTGCAGTGCAGTGTGACTTTGTGGTAATCCTTGGCTCCTGACTGCCAGGAAACTTTCCTCTTCAGAGCTGCATCACTTGTATTAGGGACATCTTTTTCCCTCAAAGCTGTAGCACTGGGCTGGAGAGATGGCTCTGCGGTTAAGAGTACTGACTGCCCTTCCAGAGGTCCTGAGTTCAATTCCCAGCAACCACATGGTGACTCACAAGCATCTGTAATGAGATCCGATGCCCTCTTCTGGTTTATCTAAAGACAGCCACAGGTATATTCATATACATGAAATAAATAATTCTAAAAAAAAAAAAAAAAGCTGTAGCACTTATACTATGGATGAGGGGTTTCACAAGAATAGACATGAGTCAAAGACAGCACTAAAGCCCACCCCAGTGTGGGTGACAGCTCACAAAAGCTGGGAACTTGGAGCACACTGCCCAACCTGCAGGTTGCCCAACAGATTGGAGAGTGTCTCTTCCAGGTAACTCAGTCAGTCCGAGCAATTCTAGGTAGTTCAGCTGGTCTGTGAGTATCTCTCAGCAATCTGGCTTGGTTCGGTTTTTTTTTTTTTTTTTTTTTTTTTTTTTGAGACAGGGTCTCACTGTGTAGCTCTGGTTATCCTAGAACTCACTCTATAGACAAGCTTGGCACTGAACTCCCGGAGATGCCTGTGTCTCTGCCTCCCAAGCGTAAGGATTTTTTTCTAGCACAAGGGCATCTTGGCAGTCAGGAGCCAAAAATACCACAAAATCACACCACGCAACAAACCTCACACAGATTTATTGTGGAGAGACACAGGATGACAGGCCTCTGAACAGGGGTGGGAGAGAACAGAGGGGAGGGCTTTATGGTGTAGCTATGGTTGAGTCATTTCTTTTCCCGGAAGTAACCCCCCACCTGTATTCTTGATAGTAACCCCAATAAAACTCATTTGTAGTGAAAGCTATTGTTTCTTTTTAAACCCAGTTATGGTGTATGAATATGTTTTTGTTTTAGTTCCACAGGCTGCCTCTGGGTTTTTTTTTTTTTTGTTTCTTTGTTTTTGTTTTTGTTTTTGTTTTGTTTTGTTTTTTTGGTTCTTTTTTTTCGGAGCTGGGGATCGAACCCAGGGCCTTGCGCTTGCTAGGCAAGTGCTCTACCACTGAGCTAAATCCCCAACCCCTTTTTGTTTTTGTTTTTGTTTTTTTTTTTGTTGTTGTTGTTGTTGTTTTTTTCCACAGCCATTAACCGTGATTGTCTTGTGCTCTAGGAGGGACATGATTAGATAAGTTTATTCGAGGACTCTGGAGCGTTCTGAGAGGGGCCAGAGGTTCTCTGAAAAAGAGGAGGAAGAGAAGAAGGAAGAGGAGGGGGGAGGAAGAAGATGAGGAGGCGGAGGAGGAGGAGGTGGTGGTGGTGGCTGTGGTGGTGGCTTCTAGCCCTGGTTGTTCCTGGTTGCTGTTGTGGTTTTGCAAGGGTTCGTGAAGAAGTTGTAGATATCTTGCCAACAAAGACTGCACTGGCCCCAGGGAGCTCTAAGCCCCTAATCAGCCGGAAGTAGTCTAAAGAGGTCTACTGCTTCTTTCCGCTCTACCCTTCCTTCTATCCTACCTAGTGTTGGGGTTTGGAAGGGATTAGAGTGGAATAGGGTTTGGAAGGGTTGTAGATATCAGAACATAAAAGAACAAATCAAAACAAAAAAACCACCACACTCACCGGTTCACCAAGTTGGACCTCGGCAGTATCTGTACTTTGGTCTGCTGAAGATGCCCATCGGAGACGAGAAGTTGTGTGTATTGTATCATCTCCCCAGGAAAACGTTTGTCACACTACAGACCTGTGCAGCGCTGGGATTACAGGCACACAAGACTATGTCCAGCTTGTTATGAAAATTGACAGACATTTGCCTTCTACCCCGACCGTAGCTTCCAAAGCACCTCAACATAAACTCCGCTCCCTTTCCTCAGCCTTGATTTAATTTGTTCTTACTTTACAGATCCCAAAATGGACTGCTCTTTCTACAATAAGAATTTCAATACAGATAACAAAAAGCAGTAATGCTGACATTTCTGAAACTTTTATCTTTTTTTATAAACTTAAAAATTCTCATAAGTTTTCGGAAATCAACTTGATTGTGCCTGTCACAGGTCCTAAGGACTCCAGATAAGAGCTCCTGTCAACAGCCAAAATGTCCCACCGGGTACGTTCCTAAAGGCTGGATCTCTCCCCTGCTGTGGTCCTCTCCTCCTGTCCATCTGTTCCCGGCCTTGAGACTCCCCTTCCCAATGGACTACCAGGACCATGAAATTTCAAATGTAGATGTAAGATAAGTTTCCTCCCCCCTAAACATCTTAACTTTACCTTCTGTCCCTGGTCTTTCTGTCCCAACAGATTTCAAATCAACTACAGACTGTTTCTGCACCAGCCTCTGCTGTTTCCTGGGCATCTGCATCCTGGTCAAGCCTGGTATTGCCATGTTTAAGGCATAATAATAACTTTAATAGGCTAGTATAGTATTTAATTTTTTTTGTAATTCGAATATATATGTCTGTCTCTGAAAGAGTTCACCTATGCAATGCAGAAATCCAGTTAGTTAGTTAGTTAGTTAGTTAGTTAATTAGTTAGTTAGTTTGTTTGTTTGTTTATTTGGAGTTGGGAAACAGCAGGGTTGAGACTGGGTTTCACAGTATAGCTTTGGCTGGCCTAAAACCCATTGTGTAGACCAGGCTGTCCTCAAATTCATAGCAATCTACTTGCTTCTGCCTGTTAAGTGCTGGGACAAAGAGCTTGTGTCTCCACATTCGGCTGTTTTAAACTTTTTAACATTGTGTGTGTGTGTGTGTGTGTGTGTGTGTGTGTGTGTGTGTGTGTGTGTGTGTGTGTATTGGTGTGTGTTTCTGTGAGTGTGTGTGTTTGTGTGTATGTGTTTCTGTGTGTTTGCATATGTGTGTGTATGTGTGTATATTGGTGTGTGTTTCTGTGAGTGTGTGTGTTTGTGTATATATGTTTCTGTGTGTTTGCATGTGTGTGTGTGTATTTGTGTATATGTTTGTGTATATGTTTCTGTTTTTTTTTTAAAAGTAGGTCAGAGGCCAGCTTGAGAGAGTTGGTTCTTTCTACCATGTGAGCTCCAGGGCTCAAACCCAGAGTGTTAAGTTTTATTGCAAACACTTTTGCTCCATAAGCTATCTCACCAGCCCCCCTTTTCTGTATCATGTATATCTGTATTTCTATCTTATAAATCTGTATCTTATATATCATGGGAAGGAAAATTGGAAGCTCAAGGGCTTTTTTTTTTTTTTAAGAATAGAGTTTATTCAGGTCATGGGGAGGGGAGTGAAGAGGGTAGCAGAGGCAGAGAAAGGTAGAGGAGGGAGGGGAGGGCAGGGGAGGGGAGGAGAGGAGAGGAGAGGAGAAGAGAAGTAGAGGTCGGTCATGAGCATGTGGAGGTGGGGGGAAGGGATGAGAGGACAAAGCAGGAGCAGGAAGGCAAGAGCAAGAGAGAAGCAAGAGAGCCCAAACTGACAGTCTTGAGAAGATGAAAAACTGTTTTATTACGTGTCAGGGCTTCTGAGAAAAAGAACATACAAACTCTTAAGCTTGTGTTCTCTTAGAATAAAGTCAAGCCATCATCCCTAGGGAAATGAGTGGGTATAGTTAGACTTTTTTTTTTAAGAATGTCTCATTATGTATCCTGGGCTAGCCTCAGTTTCATGGCACTTCTCCCTTTATCTCTTGAGTGTTAGAATTACAGGTATGTGCCAGGGTGTCTTCTTGATGGTCAGAATAAGGCTATTTTTCTGGGTCTGGAAGGTAGCATTATGGGTAAAGTTCTTCCTATATAATCATGAGGACTGGAGTTCAGGTCCTCAGCACCATCCAAAAGCGGGGTGCAGTGGCACATAATCAGTACCACGGTCTGGATTTGTGGCAACGTGAAGTTGTCCAGTCTCACCCATCTTCCTGCGAGCGTGATTGATTTTGTTCTTCTTTGTGACTAAATCATAGGGGCTAAGGACCTAGCTCAATGATAGAGTGCTCGCAATCCCAGTGCAAGGCTTTGGATTCAATTTGCCAAATCAACAAACTTCGACTGTACCATGTCTCAGTTAGGGTTCCTATTGCTGTAAAGGGACAGGATGACCACAGCAACTCTTATAAAGGAAAACATTTCACTGGGAGTCGGCTTACAGTTCAGAGGTTTAGTCCAATGTCATCATGGTGGGAAGCATGGCAGCATGCAGGCAGGTATGGTGTTGGAGAAGTAGCTCAGAGTTCCACATCAGAATCTGAAGGCAGTAGGGAAAGAGAGTGACACTGGGCCTGGCTTGAGCATCTGAAAGCTCAAAGCCCTTCCCCAGTGACGCACTTCTTCTAACAAAGCCACACCTACACCAAGAAGGCCAGACCTCCTAATAGTGCCCCTCCCTGTGAGCCTACAGGGACCGTTATCAATGAGACCACCAAACACCACGTTATTGTTTATTCATTCAAGGGCAGTTGCAGTGATCCCATCACTTCGTTTTTGTGATAGTATCATGATACATATGAGTGTGCAGGTATCAGTACTATATATTGGCATAGATACAGAACAGGAGTGCTAGGGCTCACATTCCAATTTGCTTTCTTTCTTTTTTTCTTTTTTTAAAGATTTATTCATTTATTATATATAAGTACACTGTAGCTGTCTTCAGATACTCCAGAAGAGGGCATTGGATCTCTTTACAGATGGTTGTGAGCCACCATGTGGTTGCTGGGAATTGAACTCATGACCTCTGGAAGAGCAGTCAGGTGCTCTTAACCACTGAGCCATCTCTCCAGCCCTCCAATTTGCTTTCTGTTGCTGTGATAAACACTATGAGTAAAACCAGCTTGGAGAAGGGAAGGAGTTATTTGGCTTTCAGGTGAATCGCTGAGGGAAACTAAGGAAGGAACCCCATCAGGAATCTGGATGCAGGAACTGAAGCGCACACCTTGGAGGAATACTGCTTACTGTCTTGCTTCCCCTGGCTTGCTTTCCCAGCCTGCTTCCTCCCCCTAACCACCCCCCCCACCCCACCCCAGTAGGGTTGTGGGCAAACTTTTACTACATCAACTCCATTGTTCCTTATTGATTTAGACTATTTATACCTTCTTGGATTAATTTAGGTAGGTCATATATGTTTAGACATTTATCCATTTCTTCTAAATTTCTTGCAATATAAATTTTAAAAATAGTTCCTCATGATCCTTTTTATTTCGTTGCTATGTACTTGTCTTAGTTAGGGTTCTCTTATTGTGAGGAGACACAATGACCTATACTTGTACAGGAAGACATTGAATCAGGCTGGTTTGCAGTTCAGAGACGTAGTGTCATGGCAGGAAGCATAGAGGTAAGCAAGTAGACATGATGCTAGAGAGGTAGCTGAGAGTTCTACATCTTAATCCATAGGCAGCAAAAGGAAACTGTGTTCAACACTGGGCGTAGCTTGACCATATATGACCTCAAAGCCCACCTCCATGGGCCAAATCTATTCCAGCAAGGCCACACCTCCTAAGAGTGCCATTCCCCATGGGCTAAACATTCAAACACATGAGTCTATGGGGGCCATACCTATTCAAACCACCACAGAATTCTAATATCCTTTTTGTCTCTAATTTTACATATTTTTATTTGTTTATTGGGGGCTGGGGTGGGGGCATGTATATGCCATGGAACCTATGTGGAACAGATGACAAACTTGCTTGAGTCCTTTCCTTTTGTTATGTGGATTCCAGGGATACCATTAGGCTTGATGACAAGCACTTTTACTCATTGAGCCATCTTGACAGGTGGGCTGTAGGGTCATATGGTTGAGTTGTAGAGTCAAGGTGCAAGATCATGAAAGAGAAAAGTAAGATACAGGACATGGTCAGGTCAGATGGATAGATGTGTAGACAGACAGATGGATTAAGGACAGTGTAAGTAGGTCACAATACCAGTAGGGACTGAGATGACCTAAAGCTTCAGGAACAATCAGGGGTTCTCTACCTGTACCTGGTGTTCCTTTACACACACACACACACACACACACACACACACACACACACACACACACCCATGATCAAATGACAGGTCAGTCTACTGGAGGCTACTGTTATTAGCCTCCTTCTCTTCGATGTCCTTTTCTTTATGGGGTCCAACGATGGACTGGCATTTAAATTTGTTTATTTATAATTTAGTTGGTATGATTTATTCAGTAAGTCTTGATCTTCCTGATATGGTTAAACATGTCCACATGCTTACATGTTCCCAATCTGCTTTGGTAAGCTTATCTTTTTACGTTTAGGAGTAAGTTATTTATCAGTTTGCTTCTCGTGGGCAGACACTAGTGTAGTGTCTACAGGCAGAAGATGCAATGTCATCTGGTCTCACATTGGCACTCAAAACAAGGCCATAATTGTTTATTAAATGTTATCATCCAGAAAACGGCACAGCCTGGAAGCTACTGTTTCATATAACATTGGGAGTAACTTAGAGCAGGGCACAGCCTGTCCTCTACAGAGCTTTCTTCACACTAGAAGTTTGAAGAAAGCCAGCCATAGTGGCACACTACTCATCCCAGTAATTTGGGAGCCAGAAGAAGGTGGATCTCTGAGTTCGAGGCCAGGCTGCTCTGTAGAGTGAGTTCCAGGACTGCCAAGGCTACACAGAGAAACCCTGTCAGAGATTCAAAACAAAACAAAACAACCTCTGACAACTTTTTTTTTTCAGTGTGATTTTTTTCTAATTATCCTCAGAGCAATTTTGTAAGAGACTTCACAATACCACATTTTTTCGAACATTAGGATAGTTTAGAATGAACCAGTACAATCTATGGGTAAAATCATGTCCCACTCTGGATTTGACCTTTATTTCCCTAACAATGTAGTTAAGTTTTTTTTTCATGTGATCTTCTTATATGTGGAAAACATTTCATTCTTTTAAATCCCCTTTTATTGAGATGCAGTCCACACTGCATAAACCCACCAATCTCAAGTATACAACTCAAAGATGGTTGATATACTCACAGACTTGTGTAGTTATCATGACATTTTAGAATCCCTTTCTATGTTTTTTTCTTGATTTACTTTTTTTTTTTTTTTTCGGAGCTGAGAAAAGAACCCAGGGCCTTGAGCTTGCTAGGTGTTTTTTTCTTGAGACAAGGTCTCATGTAGTACAGGCTGAACTCAAACTTATGTCTGTAGCTGAAACTTGTCGTAACCCCTGATCCTCTTGTTGCTGCCTGCTGGATGATGGGATTATAGGCACGAGCTTTTAAAATACCAGCCCAATTGGAAACATTTTTATCACTCCCCAAAGAATATCCCCAACAAATGGAACTAGTCAAACTAGGATATCTGAATGTTAAAGAATGCCAATAAATCCATACTTCTCACCCTACACAAAGCTCAACTCGGAATGAATCAAAGACGTCAACATGAAACCAGCCATGTTGAATCTGACAGAATAGAAAGTAGGGAATAACCTTGCTCTCGTTGGCACAGGCAAAGACTTTCTGAACTGACTACCATTAGCACAGGCACAAAGATCAACTACTAATAAATGGCACCTCATGGAACTGAGAAGCTTTCGAAAGGCAAAGGACACTGTCATTTCGACAAAGTGGCAGCCTACCGAATCAGGAAAGGTTTTTATCAACTCCACATTCAATAGAGGACAAGTATCCAAAATATATAAAGAACCCAAGAAACTAGATATCGAAAAACCAAACAATCCAATTTAAATATGGGATACAGCTCTAACAGAGACTTCTCAATAGAGAAAGCTTAAATGACTGAGAAACACTTAAATTTCAATTTCCTTAGCCACCACGGAAATGCAAATAAAAACCACTTTGGGATTCTATCTTACACCTGTCAAAAATGGCTAAAATCATTAATAAAAATGACAGTTCATGCTGTCAAGGATGTGGAGCAAAGGGAACTCTCCTCAATCACTGGTTGAAGTGTAGATTTATACAGCCGCTAGGGAAACAGTATGGCAATATGAATCAGGCAACCTTAAGATCCAGCTATGCCACTCTTGGGCAAATACCCAAAGATCGTTGCTGCTGTATTCATAATAGTCAGAAATTAGAATCACCCTAGATGTCCCTCAACAGAAGAATGGATAAAGAAAATGTGATATGTTTACACAATGGAGTATTACTTGAATGTTAAAAAAAAATAACATTATGAAATTTGCATCCAAATGGATGGAACTAGAAGAAAGGTTACTTCATTCTGAGTGAAATAACCCAGACCCAGAAAAATAAATACAGTATGTGCTCACTTATATGTGAATATTAGCCATTAAATAAATGATAACCAAGCTAAACTCTGTAGAGTCAAAGAGTTTAAGCCTAGAGGAAGGATGAAGGGGGACACATAGATCTCCCTGGCAAGGGGAAATAGATTTAGGGGTGGACTGGGGATGTTGTGGGGGTCATGGCACACAGGATCGGGTGGAGATGGGGATGAGGGAGAGAATGTAAGAAGAGACAGTTAGAATTGGGGTGCATTTGGGGAGTGGTATAGAAATCAATACAGTGGAAACTTCCTAAAATCTACGAAGGAGATCCTAACGAAGTCTCCAAATAATGAGGGACATGAAGCCCCAACTGGTCCTCTCTTGTCATCAAACAAAGTTTCAAGTAATGGAACTGGGTTATATCCAGTTGAGTTGTTGGCCAAGGCGTCCCATGGAAATCCCCAAACAACACAGTCTGTTGTCAAGACAACAGGTGGCAAGGTCCCATGGCTGAAGACAACACTCACACAACTCACTGAACATGGAGAGAGAGCTGGTGCCTACACAGAACCTTCACCCCCATGATCCGGTGTCTTTGGTATGTGAAGGTTGTAATTTTAATGTTTTTCAAAACTTAAATGCTTTAACCTCCTTTTTAGCCCACCACCCACCAAAGGTAGTGGATAAGAAAGGATACAGGGGAAGTGGACCTGTTTAAAAAGGGTTCACTGGAGCAAATCCTATCTTCATTGTCAGGAAATCAGCAGTTCAGTTCACAGGAGTCAGCAGCGGCAACTCGATCCACTTGCAAACACTTCACGGATACACCAGCAGTCCAGTTCGGTAGAGTCGGGACAGCAAACACAAATCAGCAGTGGCACTACCTAGTAGAGACAGCCAGGCTTCAGCCTTAGCACAAGTCAGCAGGAGGACCAGGGACAACAGGAATACCAGAAAACGTTCTCAGCTGTGCCTCTCTCAGCGTTGAAGACCAGCAAAGACACAAGACCCACAAGCTTTACACAGCTGGCAGTCCCAGCAAGCCAAGCCCACTGTCCACCAAGTCCTCTTTATACTCCCTCCAAATATCACGTGTCCATGGGTCTTACCTCAGTACGTACGTTTGCCTCAGTTGACATCACCCTGCCAATCAACCCAAGTCTGAGGAGTCGGCAAAAGACTGCAGCACACACCAGAAGTTTCTTGGTGTGTTTCTCTCTATGGAGTCCTGAAATATGCAGCTCAATCATGAAATGTAAGGTGGGCCAAGACAAACATGTTCTTAGTGAAGAATCCTTCATTACGTGTCCTTTCGCATGCTTGCTTTAGCAGTACATCCTTTCACCTGTGTCTGCTTCAGCTAAACCTTCCTTCACGAGTCTGCTTTAGATTTTCACCTGTGTCTGCTTCAATGAAACGTTCCTTAATGTGTTTGCCTTAGCAAAACACCATCCAACACAACTGACTTTCCAAAGAAAGTTCCCACTTCAAAGGTACTCTGCAGGCTACCAAAAAGAAATGTAAACACCAACCCGGTCACAAAACCTCTGATTTACAATCTGTCCTACCTGCAAAATATGCTAGGGTGATGGTGGCACAGAACTTTGTGAGTAACCAACCAATGTCTGATTTGACTTAAGGCTCACTACACAAGATGGATGGAACCCATCCCCAACACTGCCTGAGTGACCAAGAACCAGAGACTAGGTACTCCAGAGACTTAGAGTAAAACCAAATATTCTGGTGAAGAAAGGAAGGAAGGAAGGAAGGAAGGCAGGAAGGAAGGCAGGAAGGCAGGAAGGCAGGAAGGCAGGAAGGCAGGAAGGCAGGAAGGCAGGAAGGCAGGAAGGCAGGAAGGCAGGCAGGCAGGCAGGCAGGCAGGCAGGCAGGCAGGAAGGAAGGAAGGAAGGAAGGAAGGAAGGAAGGAAGGAAGGATAAAATGACCCCTAATGTTATTCTGCTATATTCATAGACTGGTGCCTTATTCAGTCATCATCGTATAGGCATCCTCCTGCAGGAGAAAAGAAATGCAGGAACCCAGAGCCAGACATTAAAACGAATGAGCTTTGAGCACTTGACTCTAAATGAGATGTCTCCATCAAATCTCTCCCCTCTTAGCTCAGGAAACCCCATGAAGGGGAAGCAGAAGCAGTGTGGGAGCCAGAGGGGCCAGAGCACCCAAGGAGTACAAGGCCCTCCAAAAGAACTGAGCAAAACTCATATGAACTCACAGAGACTGACACAGAGAGTGCAAGGCCTACGTGAGTCTACAGCAGGCCCTCTGGGTATACATTACAGCTTTTAATGTCGTGTTTTATGGATGCCTGAGTGGGTCTCTGATTCTTGTGCTTTCTCTTGGGGCTCTTTTTTTGTGTTGGTTTGCTTTGTCCAACTTCAGTGTTGGTTTTCATTTTATCTTATTATATTTTATTTTGATATTTGTTGTTGTTAAAAGATAGAAAATAAAAAATAATTAACACTGGAAAATAAAACCCAATACCATTTGCTGCCAATCACACACCTATAGTCTCATGGGGTGTACCCCATGACGATTGACTGAAGAAGAGAAGACTAGGGTCTGGCTTACTGATAGCTTTGCATATTATGCAGGCAGTACCCAGAAATAGACAGCTACAGTATTACAACACCTTTTTGGGACAACCCTGAAAGTCTCTGGTGAAGGAAATCTTCACAATGGACAGAATTTCTGGTAGTACACATGGTCATAAATTTTGTCTGGAGTAACCAGATGTGTGCTTGTTTGCCAATTCATGGGTTGTAACCAATTGTGGTATGCATGTGGTTCCATGTCCTCCATTTCCTTCTTCTCAGGGTGTCCAGATGCTGCTGCACTTTGAGCTGGAAAGAGTGAGCCCTTCTTCTTCTCCAAGGATTTTAATGAAACAGTTCTCTTAGGTGATCTTACCTTGTGCGTATACCTTTTATGGGGGTGTGTTTGTACACATACACCTTATTCGGGGTGACTAAGGGTTGTATATGAACTTTGGACAGTGGGAAGGAGTTATCAGTGTAGATGTAAAATCGTTGGCTCAAGTTTAAGTACTGTGAATGCCTCATTTATATGGAGAGGCATTCCAAGAATCTTAGGTACTTGCTGGGCAAATTCTTATGGGGGTGGGGAGCAGAGAGGAAGTTGAACTTGTCAAGGGCTACAGGACCGGGGTTGGGGATTTAGCTCAGCGGTAGAGCGCTTGTTTAGCGAGTGCAAGGCCCTGGGTTCGGTCCCCAGCTCCGGAAAAAAAGAAAAAAGAAAAAAAAAAAGGGCTACAGGACCTTCCTCAGATGGAGGGAGTAGGAAGTCGGGCTCCCCAGACAAAATTGGAGAAGGGGAAAACCAGCTGGTAAAGGAAGTGATCCACTTTCTGCACAGCTACTGATCTGGACGTTAATTAAGGTGGCCACCTTAATTAGCAGGGTTTCTCCACAGCCAAAGGATTGGCTGGACGGTCAGGAACTCTTTCCAAGTTGGAAAATTGGTGAGAAAGACAATCTCACTCAAATGGGTAAAGGATGTGAAGACACTTGTGTCCCATGTAAATACTTATCAAAAGGTGAGTTCAGTTGAGGAGAAGTTCAACAGTCAAGTTGACAGGATGACCTGTTCTCTGAACAGCCAGCCTCTTTTCTGAGCCTTTCCTGTCATTGTCCAACAGGCCCTGAACAAATTGGCTATGGTGACAGAGATGGGCATTATACATGGACTCAATAGCATGGACTTCTACTCACCAAGGTTGATCTGGCTATTGCTGCTGCTGAGGACCACATCTGCTAACAGCAGTGACCAACACTAAGTTCCAGATATGGCACCGGTCTTGGGGGTGATCAGTCAGCAACCTTGGACCATGTAGTTGACTACATTGGACCACTTCCTCCATGGAACGGACAATATTTTGTTCTCACTGGAGTAGATACCTATTCTGGATTTGCCTTTCCTGCACATAATGCTTCTGCCCAAACCACCATCTGTGGACTTACAGAATGCCTTATTCACCTTCATGGCATTCCACACAGTATTACTTCTGACCAAGGAACTCACTTCACAGCCAGAAAAGTACAACAGTGGGTCCATGATCATGGAATCCATTGGTCTTACTGTGTCCTCATCGTCTTGATGCAGCTGGTCTGACAGAAAGATAGAATGGCCTTTTGAAGATACAGTTATAGTTCTAATTAGGTAGCAGCAACATGGAGTGCTGGGGGCAGGATTCTCCAGAAGGTGGTATATACTTTGAATCCAATATATTTATCCAATATATGGTATGATTTATGCCATAGCCAGGATCTACAGGACCAGTAATCAAGGGAGTGGAAAAGGGAATTTAGAAAGAAAGGAAGGAAGGAAGAGAAAAGAATATAAAAATCATGTGACTTAAAGGAAAAAAATATTGCTTCCTGTCTCCATCTGTGCCCCAGAGTTAACCCTGTGGCACAGCTCTCCCTACACAAATCCCACCCGGAGAGAGCTGGTCTCCCAGGAGTGCTGTCACTCCTAAGTCCACAGGTGAGGAGAACATTTTTGCTCCAATAACTGGCCAAAGAGAGTTATGCCAGGAAACCACAGGGCTCAGCAACCACAGAGCAACTGGGGACAGGATCCTTCCAAATGTGGCACAGTTCTCATTACCCAAACCCTGGCCTGAGAGCTGGTCTTCTAGGAGTGCTAATACACCTAAGGTCACAGACTCACAGGTTCATGAGAGCTGGTCTTCTAGGAGTGCTAACACACCTAAGATCACAGACTCACAGGTTCATGGGCTCATGGACTCACAGGAGGGTCAGGCTCCTGTCAGAGACAGCAAGGCCAACTAACACCAGAGATAACCAGATGGTGAGAGGCAAGCATAAGAACCTAAGCAATAGCAAGGCTCTTTGACATCATTAGAACCCAGTTCTTTCATTACAGCAAGTCCTGGATACCCCCAACACACCAGAAAAGCAAGATTTGGATTTAAAATCACATCTAATGATGATAGAGGATTTTAAGAAGACCATAAATAACTCCCTTAAAGAAACACAGGAAAATACAGGTAAACAGGTAGAAGCCCTTAAAGAGAAAACACAAAAATCCTTTAAAGAATTACAGGAAAACACAACCAAACAGGTGAAGGAATTGAACAAAACCATCCAGGATCTAAAAATGGAAATAGAAACAATAAAAAAAGCACAAAGGGAGACAACCATGGAGATAGAAAACCTAGGAAAGAGATCAGGAGTCATAGATGCAAGCACTACCAACACAATACAAGAGATAGAAGAGAGAATCTCAGGAGCAGAAGATACCATAGAAAATATTGACACAACTGTCAAAGAAAATGCAAAATGCAAAAAAGCTCCTAACCCAAAACAACCAGGAAAATCCAGAACACAATGAGAAGATCAAACCTAAAGTTAATAGGTATAGAACAGAGTGAAGACTCCCAACTTAAAGGGCAGTAAATATCTTCAACAAAATTATAGAAGAAAACTTCCCTAGCCTAAAGAAAGAGATACACATGAGCATACAAGAAGCCTACAGAACTCCAAATAGACAGAAAAGAAATTTCTCCCATCACATAATAATCAAAACACCAAATGCCCCAAACCAAGAAAGAATATTAAAAGCAGTAAGGGAAAAAGGTCAAGTGACATATAAAGGCAGACATATCAGAATTACATCAGACTTCTCACCAGAGACTATGAAAGCCGGAAGATCCTGGGCAGATGTCATACAGACCCTAAGAGAACACAAACGTCAGTCCAGGCTACTACCCAGCAAATCCCTCAAATAACATAGATGGAGAAACCAAGATGTTTCATGACAAAATCAAATTTACACAAATACAGCCCTACAAAGGATAATACATGGGAAACTCCAACATAAGGAGGAAAACTACATCCTAGAAAAAGCAAGAAAGTAATTTCCTTTCAACAAACCCAAAAGAAGATACCCACACAAACACAATTCCACCTCTAACAATAACAGGAAGTAACAATCACTTTTCTTTAATATCTCTTAACATCCACAGACTCAATTCCCCAATAAAAAAACATAGACTAACAGGCTGGATACATAAACAGGACCCAGCATTTTGCTGCATACAGAAAATGTACCTCAGTGACAAAGACAGACACTCCCTCAAAGTAAAAGACTGGAAAACAATTTTCCAAGCAAATGGTCCCAACAAGCTGGAGTAGCCATTCTAATATCGAATAAAATTGATTTTCAACCAAAAGTTATCAAAAAAGATAAGGAAGGACCCTTCAAACCCATCCAAGGAAAGAATCTACCAAGATGAACTCTCAATTCTGATCATCTCTGCTCCAAATGCAAGGGCACCCACCTTCATAAAAGAAACCTTACCAAAGATCAAAGCACACATTGCACTTCACACAATAATAATGTGGGAGACTTCAACACCCCACTCTCAACAATGGACACATCATGGAAACAGTAACTAAAGAGAGACAGTGAAATTAAGAGAAGTTATGAAACAAAAGGATTTAACAGATATCTATAGAACATTTCATCCTAAAACAAAAGAATATACCTTCTTCTCAGCACCTCATGGCACCTTCTCCAAAACTGACCATATAATTGGTCACAACAGGCCTCAAACAGATACAAGAAGATTGAAATAATCCCATGCGCTATCAGAACGACATGGACTAAGGCTGGTCTTCAATAACAACAAAATCAACAGAAAGCCCACATACAAGCTGAACAATGGTCTACTCAATGATAACTTGGTCAAGAAAGAATTAAAGACTTTTTAGAATTTAATAAAAATGAAGACACAACATACCCAAACTCATTGGATATAATGAAAGCAGTGCTAGGAAAACTCATAGCTCTGAGTGCCTCCAAAAATAAACTGGAAAGAGCATACAGTAGCAGCTTGACAGCACACCTGAAAGCTCTAGAACAAAAAGAAGCAAATACACCCAAGAGCAGTAGGGCAGGAAATAAACTCAGGGCTGAAATCAATCAAGTAGAAACAAAAAGAGTTCTACAAAGAATCAACAAAACCAGGAACTGGTTCTTTGAAAAAAATCAACAAGATAGATAAATCCTTAGCCAGACTAACCAGAGGGCACAGAGACAATATCCACTAACAAAATCAAAAGCGAAAAAGGAAATATAACAAAAGATACCGAGGAAATCCAAAAGTTTATCAGATCCTACTATCAATGCCTATATTCAACAAAACTGGAAAATCTGGATGAAATGGACAATTTTCTGACAGATACCAGATACCAAAGTTAAATCAGGAACAGATAAACAATCTAAACAGTCCCATAACTCCTAAAGAAATAGAAGCAGTTATTAAGAGTCTCCCAACCAAAAAAGCCCAGGACCAGATGAATTTAGTGCGGAATTCTATCAGACCTTCAATGAAAACCTAATACCAATACTCAAATTATTTCACAAGATAGAAACAGAAGGAACACTACCCATTTGCTCTACGAAATCACAATTAAACTCATAACTAAACCACACAAAAACCCAACAAAGAAAGAGAACTTAAGACCAATCTCACTTATGCATATCAATGCAAAAAATCCACAATAAAATTCTTGCAAACCAAATCCAAGAACATACCAAAACCATCATCCATCATAATCAAGTAGGCTTCATCCCAGAGTTTCAGGGATGGTACAATATACAGAAATTCATCAACATAATGTATTTTATAAACAAACTTAAAGGTAAAAAAACCACATGATGATTTCATTAGATACTGAAAAAGCATTTGAAAAAATTCAACATCCCTTCATGATAAAACTCTTGGAAAGATCAGGAATTCAAGGCACATACCTAAACATAGTAAAAGCAATATACAGTAAATCATTAGTCAACATCAAACTAAATGGAGAAAATCTTAGAGAAATCCCACTAAAGTCATGACTGCCCACTTTCTCCCTACCTATTCAATATAGTACTTGAAGTCCTAGCCAGAGCAATTAGACAATAAAAAGGCCAAAGGAATATGAATTGAAAAGGAAGGAGTCAAAATATCACTATTTGCAGATGAAATGATAGTATACTTAAGTGACCCCAAAAATTCCACCAGAGAACTCCAACAGCTGATAAACAATTTCAGCAAAGTGGCTGGATATAAAATTAACTCAATCAGTAGCCTTCCTCTACTCAAAGGAAGGCTGAGAAAGAATTTAGGGAAATGACAACCTTCACAATAGTCACAAATAATATAAAATACCTTGGTGTGACTCTAACCAAGCAAGTGAAAGACCTATATGACAACTTCAAGTATCTGAAGAAAGAAGTTGAAGAAGATCCTAGAAAATGAAAAGATCATGAATTGACAGGATTAATAGAGTAAAAATGGCCATCTTGCCAAAAGCAATTTACAAATTCAATGCAATCCCCATCAAAATTCCAACTCAATTCTTAATAGAGTTAGAAAGATCAATTTGCAAATTCATTTGGAGTAACAAAAACCAGGGTAGCGAAAACTATCCTCAACAATAAAAGAACTTCTGGGGAAATCACCATCCCTGACCTCAAACTATATTACAGAGCAACAGTCATAAAACTGTATGGTATTGGTACAGAGACAGGCAGGTAGTTCAGTAGAATATAATTGAAGACCCAATACACCTATGGTCACTTGATTTTTGTCAATGAGCTAAAATCATCTAGTGGAAAAAAGACAGCATTTCAACAAATGGTGCTAGTTCAACTGGTGGTCAACAGGCAGAAAAATGCAAATGGAGCCATTCTTATCTCCTTATACAAAGCTCAAGTCCAAGTGGATCAAGCACCTCCACATAAAAACAGATACAATGGAACTAATAGAAGAGAAAGTGGGGAAGAGCATTGAACACATGGGCACAAGGGAAAATTTCCTGAACAGAACACCAATGGCTTATGCTCTAAGATCAAGAATCGACCAATGGGACCTCATAAAATTGCAAAGCTTTTGTAAGGCAAAAGCTACTGTCAATAGGACAAAACAGCAACAACAGATTGGGAAAAGATCTTTACCAATCCTATATCCAATATAGGACTAATATCCATTATATACAAAGAACTCAAGAAGTTACATTGCAGAGAACCAAATCACCCTATCAAAAAATCGGGTACAGAGCTAAAAAAAAAAAAAAAAAGAATTCTCAACTGAGGAATACCATATGGCTCAGGAACACCTAAAGAAATGTTCAACATCCTTAGTCATCAGGGAAATGCAAATCAAAACAACTCTGAGATTCCACCTCACACCAGTCAGAATGGCTAAGATCAAAAACTCAGGTGACAGCAGATGTTGGTGAGGATGTGGAGAAAAGGAAACACTCCTCCATTGCTGGTGGGATTGGAGGCTTATATAACCACTGTGGAAATCAGCCTGGCAGTTCCTCAGGAAATTGGACATAGTATTACCTGAGGACCCAGCTATACCTCTCCTGGGCATATACCCAAAAGATGCTCCAACATACAACAAGGACACGTGCTCCACTATGTTCATAGCAGCCTTATTTATAATAGCCAGAAGCTGGAAAGAACCCAGATGCCCTTCAACAGAGGAATGGATACAGGAAATGTGGTACATCTACACAATGGAATACTACTCAGCTATCAAAAACAATGACTTCATGAAATTCATAGGTAAATGGATGGAACTTGAAAATATCATCCTGACTGAGGTAACCCAGTCACAAAAGAACACACATGGTATGCACTCACTGATAAGTGGATATTAGCCCAAAAGCTCAGAATACCCAAGATACAATCCACAGACCACATGAAGCTCAAGAAGAGGGAAGACCAAAGAGTGGATGCTTCGGTCCTTCTTAGAGGGGGGAACAAAATACTCAAATTAAGAAATTCGGAGACAAAATGTGGAGCAGACACTGAAGGGGACAACATTTGAAATGTAAATAAATAAGATATCCATATATCTATACAAAAAAAGCATATTGGATGGGACTGATGCAATGATGTCATAGACATTCATAGGTGTGGATTACTATAAAAAGAACGAAAATTAAAACAGAAATTAATTTTAAAAAAGAAAATATTACTGAATTCAAGAAAAGTCTAAATCCCCCCACAGTGTACTTTCAAGCATAGGTACAATTCTTAGAGCCAGTTCGTGTCCTCATTTCTGCTTCTTGCTTCCCATTCTTCAGACCAGTGGTTTTCAACACGTGCATTGCAACCCATTTGTGGGTGGCCTGTCAGCTACCCCGTATGTCAGATGTTTACATTACACTTTATAACAGTAGCAAAATCACAGTTATGAACTAGCAATGAAATAATTTTATGTTTGGCGGTCACCACAACATGAGAAACCATGTTAAAGGGTCACAGCATTAAAAAGATCAAGAACCACTTTTCTAGACTGTTTTTACCCAGTGGCAGTCAAAATGTAAGCCCCTGTGGGCATGAGTGTCCAGGCCCTACCCCTAGACTACTCTAAGAAACATAATGGCCTTTTCCAGCTCCTCCCAACAAAGGCCTCCAAGCTCCATCTACAGATTTCAAAAACAAAACGAGCAAAAAAACAAGAACCAAACCAAACCAAACCAAACCAAAAAACCAAGATCAGGCCAGGCCAGAGAGAATGCCACCAATCCATGAGTTTGTCTCAAGAGCAGGCCATAAAATTACACTAATCCCAGACCACCCAGGAAAGCTCCACCCCTCCTACGAAACTCTATAGAAAGCCTGCCTCTGTCTCAGTTCTTTGCAGTTTCTCCACCTAACAGAGGCAGCCGCCATCTTGTGGTGGTGCGCTTGTGAGGTTTGTTGTATGGTGTGACTTTGTGGTATTCCTTGGTGTGGTATTCCTTGGCTTCCCGACTGCCAGGATACCTTTCCCCTCAGAGCTGCAACACTCCCATAGGGGAAATCTTTTCCCTGGGAGCTGTGACAGTTACAAGCATTACAAATCCTACTAGAGAGATCTTCAGGAAATTGTGGACAAATGGCAAACTTGGGGCCTTCAAATAGGGTGACACATATATGGCTTTTAGTAACATTTAAGTATATTTTCTTAAACTGAGAAAAGATGGGCGTGCTCAAGGACAATGTCAGGAGGCTTCAAATTTGCCGTCCAAACAATTCCTAAGGGTTCCTCTGCAGCCTCAAGCTTTAATATTATAGAACATATGCAAGTACATTGAAGAACGCAAGCTTAGCAAAGTATACCCAAGCAGGATATTACATTAGATACACAGAATGCCAAGAATGCAGACATCTTTGGCACTAGTGATAAGTAAAGGGTATTAAAATGACTTCTGCCCTTTCTTCTACTCATTGCACTGTGTTTTACCAAGAGTACTCACTGAAGCAAATGAATCCTTTACTGAGGAACTCTGAAGGAAACTGTGAGCAAATAGTCCACGTGCCTAGCATGCTCAACACCTTGTCTTTAGTATGCAGTCTGGGTTTTCAAGCCTGGTGGTGCTTTCCTGTACTTTCAGCCCTTGGAAGGCTGAGCAGAAATAGCAGGAGTTGAAGGTTATCCTTGGCTACAAAGTAAACTTGAGGCCAACCTGGGCTAACCGGAGACACTGCCTCAACAAAACAAAACCCAAAACAATTTATTTGGAGTTTAAGGACACTAGACAAGGTTTAACAAAAATAACCACACGGTTTTAATCTAGAAATCAAACTCAGAAAGATATGAATACAATCTCCAAATCCTGTCTCTTTATGTGAACTTTAACCATGGAAGTAAAGTTATACGAGAATTTGAAGGATTAAGTTGGCCTGTGGTGTAAATACATTTCAAATAGCTTCATACCTCAGCTGAAAAGGATGGAAAGGCAACGGAACGAGTAGCTCCTCAGAGAAGCCTTTCCTGACCTGCCATTCTCCCTGTGGCGTTCTTCATATTGAGAGCCAGGTTTGTATTATTATTTTGTAATATTTGTATTATTGTATCATTTTGTATTTACATATTATTGAGATGGGTATCATTCATTCCAGTCCAGACTTAGATTGAAGGTGCCTAGTTTATGCTGGGGTTTGAACCCGGGGCCTCTTGTATACTAGGTAAGCACATTACCAACTAAACTGCTGTCAATTTTAACCTCACATTCCTCATTGTCAATATGTTACATGCCTTCTTGGATTCCCTGCTCCCCCCCAGTAAATTTCTTTAGTTGTGTTAATGAATGCCTCTTCTCCCTTGGGAACAGTCTTGGCAAAAGATTAGCTCACGGTTTGTTCAAAAGCTTCTCCTACTCATTACTTCTCTACCAGATTCTCAGTCCAGTTCTGAGGTTGCAGTTGTTAGGTCTCAAATCTGGGACAAATGACTAATTGAGGTCCCCATTAACATATCAAAGTGCCTGGCTGCTAGATTCTCCCAGCATCCCTCCATCCCTACCTGCTACAGGGCACTCCTGGCTGGCATACCCTGCCCCCTACCCAAAAATTCTCCAACCCAGAGGCCAGACTGCCCTTTTCCCAGCTGCTTGTCCCTAGATAATCCAACCGTTTTGGATCATTGGTGCTGTGGTCTTGCTCTTTCCCTCCCTCTCTCCTCTCACGGCTCAGAATCCTGTCAGTGTGGACTCTTGGAGATGTCTCTATCACTGGGTCTGCTTTTATCTACAGTAAAACCTCTCCTCCACCGTACCTAGGAGCAATCGTTTTCTTTCCTTTTTCTTTCTTTCTTTTTTTCCTCATTCGTTCGATGCCCAAACCCGAGGTAAGTCATATCCTTCGTCCACTTTTACTTCTTTGTTTTTCATTCATTTTTTGGAATTTACTTTGTTGTCCATTCACTGCTACTGTTTGCACAAAACCTCTATACTAATAGTGGGACCACATGCTGGCTGCGACCTATGTAGCAATGATTGGTAATGTCTGTGTTGCTGCTGCTGCTGCTGCTGCTGCTGCTGCTGCTGCTGCTGCTGCTGCTGCTGCACTTGGATAGGCATGACAATAGCCCACAGCACCCAGGGCTCCTCTGCTTGCTACTCTGATGCTTACAATTCCAGGCAGAGCATACTGTCATGTGAACCTTCTTCTGACTGACTCCTTCTGAGTAAATACTCTTTCCCTAGCATTCCCTTGAGATTTGGAAATCACCTTTTAGCTTCCTCTAGTAATAAGACGTAGGATGAAAGGTCCAACCAGCTAGGAGAGTATCATTCTTTTCATAAATCCTTCTTAGAAGAAAGATAAAGGAAAGATGTGGCTGTCTTGTACATACGTTGCTTAAAGATAGCAAAAGCAATTCCAAAATATTCTTGCTATCCAAAAACATATGGCTCTTGGGAGCAAGTACATAAAACTATAACAGCTGAATATCCATCCCCAACAGCTGGCCATGTAGCTGTTCCGTTCTCAGCGCCACAGAAAGCAGGGTGTGGTGGTGATCACCTGCGATCTGTACTCAATGTGTGCAGTCTATACTCTGTAGTACTCTGTACTGGACGGACCCTGTCCAAACTACGAGAGCCCACGTCCAGGAACTGTCTGGAAGCTATCTTTAGTTGATGGTTTTTTTCAGTGTCTGACAGGGATTGAGCCTGTAGCTGGGGAGCATGGAGCCTCTGTTCCAGGTCCTTGCACTTGGATTTGAAGGTGAGATGACTCTGAATTCTCATGCTTTTATCATGTTCTCTACTTTCTCCATTGAAATGAACATTGATCTAATTACTGAGGACAGACCAGGAGTTTCTTTGATTCTCCAGAGACAGGAAAGCCTGGTCCATTAAGAAGTTTGTCTCCAGACTAGAGGGTTACTACCGGTCTGTCCTTGCTGGTCTCTCCCTAGCACAGAGTTCAGTTCCTTCTCTTCTAGTCTTTCTGGATGACTTCTGAGCCATCTCGTCTTGCTCTTCTAACTGTATCTCCTTCTGCTGCTCCAGCTTACTCTGCTCTTTAAGACTGCCCTCTCAAGATGTGCTCCTTGGCAAAAAAAAAAAGGGGGGGGGATGGTGTCTCAAGAATTTTCTTGGGGCTGGAGAGATGACTCAGTAGTCAGGAGCGCTCGTTGCTCTTGCAGAGGGTCTGGGTTCACTCCCCCGGTGTTCATGTAGCGGTTCACAACATTTCATAACTGCCGTTCCAGGACTAAGAATGTATGTGGTGTGCAGACACACATTCAGGCAAAACATTCACACACGTAAAATAAAATAAGTAAATCTAACACCAATTTTTAAAGGAGAGAATTTCTCCAACTGAGGCGGATAATAGTCCTTCATCAACCCAACTTCCTTGTCACAATGCCACGCAGTTCATCAGAGTGGCGGTGTGAAATTTGCCAGAATTTGTGTCCTGATTTTTTTCCCACCTCAGTCTGTAAAGCGCATAACTCATACAATAAATAACCCAGCAATCAGACATCTCATTTCTCATTATAGAGCACGTGGCTCCTTTGTCCAGACAACAATAAGGTATACCAACAAGTGTAATTTACAAAACTCATAAAATGGTTTAACATTCGAGCTGGAACAAACCTGCAAGCTTGTCACTTTGCTCACCATTAAGAAAGATAGTGGCTGGCTTCAGATTCCCCTGTGGCCTGGTATGATCAACGTCTTTTGTCTGTGAGGTTCTTTCAGTACCATTGTCAATAGAATAATAAACAGGGTTTTATTAATTGGGTTAATTAATAATGTGATGATTTGAATTAGAGTAGCCCCAAGGGTTCATATATTTGAAAGATTGGTCCCCAGTTTGTGGAACTATTTGGGAAGGATGAGGAGGTGTGGCCTTTTTTGGAGAAGCATGTCACTAGGAGTAGGCTTTGAGTTTTCAAAGGTCTATACCATTTCCTCTCTCTCTCTCTCTCTCTCTCTCTCTCTCTCTCTCTCTCTTTTCTTCCGACTTGAGGATGTACTGCCTCAATGCCATGGTTCCTGATGTACTCTCTGAAGTTGTAAGAAAGCCCCCAGGTTAAAAAAGTCTTCCTTTGCAAGCTGCCTTGTTCATGATGCCCCTTTACAGCAATAGAATGGTAACTAAGACCAATAGGCAACTTGTAGATACTATGATTCATGAAGCAAACTCCCACTTTAGAAATAAACCTCTGACTATAGGAACTGTTCCTTTCGCATCTGTCTTCCCCGAGGTCTTTAGTAGCAGCCTTAGGAACCTCTGGTGACACTGGAACTTCTGACAGTGTTCCATTCAAGACCGCAAAGCAGGCCACCTGTCATAAGCATGCTACTCCAGAAACACGGAAGAGAACATCTATGTTTTTCCACAATATGGCAGCCATTTGCCATATAATACTGCCTTCCTTGGTGATCTGGCTGAGGTGAATGTAGGCGCTTTCATTCTGTTTGTTTTTGTTGTTGTTTTGTGTTTGTTAGTTAGTTTGTTTATTTGAGACAGGGTTTCTCCCGTGTAGCCCTTGCTGTCCTAAAACATGCTGTATGGACTAGGCTAGCCTCAAACTCAGAGATCTACTTCTCTCTGCCTCCTGAGTGCTGGGATCGAAAGTGTGCACCACCGCTGCCTGCTTCTTTCATTTCCATTTTAATTACTGATATCAACTCTGATATCACACAGAACACAGCAATCAATAAGCAAATCTCTCTATATGCATGCATTTATGTGCCTTAAACAATGAATGTAAGTTAAATAAACTACAGCGTTCACTGGAAATGACTGATCCCAACATTACTTTGTCATCACAGGTCCCATAAAAGTCTTTCTGGGTCTTTTTTTTTTTTTTTTTTTTTTTCTGGGTCTTTTATTTCAGCTCCCTCTCTCCAAAAGTGTATATCCCATTTTCTATTTTCTTTAACCTTAGAATCGATCCCTATTTACCATTTAACACATTTTCCTTCCTTTTTCTCCCCCACTACAGTGAAAGCTTCATTAAAAAAAAAAAAAAAAACAATGGCTTTCTTCTGTGGCCAGCATCCACACACTGCCTCCATTAGAGCCTGACATGCAGAGTCAATTAAATGAAGCCAAGTATTATCCCCATGCCCAAAATGAAGTATAATCATCTTAAAGATGAGCCCAGTATGATATGTCAGCGAAGGTTTGGATTATTACAAACTGTGGCGCTATTAGGAAGTGTGACCTCGTTGGAGTAGGTGTGGCCTTGTTGGAGGAAGTGTGTCACTATGGGGTTTGGCTTGGAGACCCTCCTGTAGGCTTAAATTTTTCAAAACCTACTTTTATAAGGATTCTCAAACATTTTGACCCCTCCCCTGACCAATCTCCACAGCCCTCTTTAAAATTAAAAAAATTTCCTATATTTTATGCATGTGAGTGTTTTGTTCCATGCATGTCTATATATCAAGTGTCCTGGAACTACAGTTATGTTTCCTTTTAAGATTATTATTTTTTTTCTTTCTTTTTTTTCGGAGCTGGGGGGCCGAACCCAGGGCCTTGCGCTTGCTAGGCAAGCGCTCTACCACTGAGCTAAATCCCCAGCCCCTAAGATTATTATCTTTAAAATTTATTTATTTATTTGTACTTTGGTTTGGTTGGTTGGTTGGGATTTTCGAGTCACAGTTTCTCTGTGTAGTTCTGGCTGTCCTGGAACTTTCTCTGTAGACCAGGTTGGACTCAAACTCAGAAACTGTCTTCCTCCACCTGCCTCTGCCTCCCAAGTGCTGGGATTAAAGGCATGTAACCATCCTGTCCAGCTTTTATTTTGTTTATGTGTTGTTTGTTTGTTTTTAATCCCTGCAAATTTTAATCCCTTGAGTATGCCTTGTGTCCTCAAAGGCCAGAGGAGGACACCAGATCCTCTGGGACTAGAATTGCAGATGACTGAGAGCTGCCATGTGGTAGCTGGGAATTGAATCCAGGTTCTTCGGAAGAGTGCCCAGTGCTCTTAACAACTGAACCATATTTCCAACTCCTAATCACTTTTAAAAATACCTATTATTTTAAATTATGTATATGTCTATATGTAGACATATGCACACAAATGTGAGTACCTACAGAGATACTGGATCCCCTGGAACTGGAGTTATATGTGACTGTAACCCATCTGACATAGGGACTAGGAACCAAACTTGGGTCCTCTACAAGAGGAATATATGCCTGTAACTTGCTGACCGGCCTCTCCGGTCCTGGAGTATCTAATCTCTTAGTGGGCATGCTCTTTGTGCTAAGTGAGACTCACAGGAGGCTGTTGCTTCAACAGACTGAGCCAAATGGAGTCACTTATACTGATTGTGCTGTTTGTCTGACCCTCCAAGGAATTCAAAGAGAGATAAAAGCCAAATTACCAACCTAAGTACACTGTTGGGTTTTTTTGTTATTCAAAAAGGATGAGTTCTGGACCCACGGAGGAGACTCAGTGGTTCAGAGCACTTGATCTTCCCAGAACCCACAGGGCAGCTCACAACTGTCTTTAACTCCAGTTCAAAAGGATCTGATACCCTCTTCTTACTTTCAGACTTCTATGTGCACATGGCACACAAACACACACACACACACACACACACACACACACACAGAGAGAGAGAGAGAGAGAGAGAGAGAGAGAGAGAGAGAGAGAGAGAGAGAGAGAAAACATGTTCAATAAATAAACTTTTAAAAAAGATTCACCAAGCAGTGGTGGTGTACACCAGCACTTGAGAGGCAGAGGCAGAGAAAAATCTCTGTAAGTTTAAGGATAGTCTGGTCTACAAAGTGAGTTCTAGGACAGCCAGGACTGTTAGAGAAACCGTGTTTTGAAAAAAGGAAGAAAGAAAGAAAGAAAGAAAAAAGAAAAAAAAAGATTCTATTTTAATTAGTCTCTGATTTGTATTTCTACACCTAGGCTTATGTTCTCCCTAAAACTAAAGAACTACACAATATGTATGTCCAAAAGTATTTATTACAACACCATTTATGAAATCAACCTTAAATCCTGATATAAACTTAGTTTAAATAAGGCAGGGGACAATCACATTTACAACTACTCAAAGTTCCAGTTTATAGAAAACTCAGTGATCTCGGAAATTGCTTGAGCTCTAAAACGTTAAAGTCAAAAATATCAGGTTATAAAACTATACATAAGGCAGAATGCCAAAAGTCAAATGCAAATCACAGAGTTACATATATACAAATACTATAAGTAGAAAAACGAATGAAAGACAAACATTAAAAAATGTTAACATTAGTTATTTCTGTGTAGTACAATTATGAGTTGTTTTTTTTAACTCATTCGAAGTTTTCTGTAGTTTTCAATTTCCCCCACAATTACATATTGCTTTCACATTCATGAAAATAATAAATACATGTTAATAACAAAAAATACAAAATTGAGAACAAATGAGGTCCAAAAGCTACAAATATAAATATTGTACTGGATGTTTTGAACATCTTTTTTTTTTAAAAAAAATAAGAATTATAGATGGCTAAACCGTCCAGCTAAGAACTTTTTATTTCCAGTCATAGTTGTATTTTTGCCTTGATTGGATTTAGGTGCAGGATCCACTGTGACGTATTTAATCTGGAAGCCTCCGGCTGTGACGGACGCATCACTCAGAAACTTCAAGGTCATGACATTTCCTGTGTGGGGAGGCACACAAAAGAAGAAGGAGGTTATTCCAGAGTGATTTGTCCGACAATTCAGTAATGACTCATCTCACAGAAGAACAGATTAGGATGTAAACGAGATCGCCCAAGTCCAGACGTGCATTCTCATGTTTAGTGCCCATAGTTGCCCTGCACATTGGAGCCAAGTGAGGGAGTTTTCTATTTAACTTTGGGCCTCCCATCTCATGTGGGAGAAGTTTTAGAAGGTTCTCCAGGGCTCATGCTCCTGCACCTTTCTGCCTCTCCAAATGAAACAAAACAAATACAATTTTAAGATAGGGTGCTTGCCCAGTTTACTGAGATTCTGGATTTGATCTACAGCACCACAAGGCAACAAAAAACAATTATTCATATCTACCGATGCACAGAATTAGAAGAACTGAAGGTCTAGATGGGCTATTTTCTAACTGATGGGGAGCAGCAAATTTTCCATTGTTAAGAAGCAAATGTATGGCCAATTGTAGTGGCCTCTACCAATCTGTGAGTTAAAGGCTAACATGGACTATATAGTTATTTCTTGGCCAGCTAGGGCTACAGAGTGAGAGTGTGTCTGCCACAAAATAATAATAATATAATAATAATAATGATAATGATAATAATAATAATGATAGTAGTAGTAGTAGTAGTAAATTGATCAATAAATTGATATAAAACAAAAGAAAAAGAAAGCCAAGAAATCAACCTAGAGGCCTACTTCTACAGTGGACTTAAAATGCACCTTAAGACATGTTGACCAGAAAGTGCCAAAATATAGGAATATTTCAGGGGAAAGATTTAATAGAAAATTATTATTGTGTGTATGGATGTGTTGTTGATGTTTGTGCATGTGAGAGCTTGCCACAGTGGGCACGTGAGGTCAGAGGACAACTCTGTGGAGTTGAATCTTCCTTTCTACTTTTACCTGCTGAGGCATCTTTTAAAAACTGTTATTTTGGGCTGGAGAGATGGCTCAGCGGTTAAGAGCACCCGACTCCTCTTCCAAAGGTCCTGAGTTCAATTCCCAGCAACCACATGGTGGCTCACAACCATCTGTAAAGAGATCCAATGCCCTCTTCTGGTGTGTCTGAAGATAGCTACAGTGTACTTATACATAATAAATGAATAAATCTTAAAAAAAAACCTGTTATTTTATTTTTATACTTACATCCATTACTCTGTGTGCATGAACGTTTTGTTTTACATGTATGTATATGTGTACAGCACATAAAAGTCTGATACCCTCCAAAGTCAGAAGAGGGCATCAGGGCCTCTGAAACTGGACTTACAGATGTTTGTAAGTCACGGGGTGAGCACTGGGAACTGAAACTGGAACTCGGCCAGAGCAACAAGTGCTTTTTTTTTTTTTTTTTTGGTTCTTTTTTTCGGAGCTGGGGACCGAACCCAGGGCCTCGCGCTTCCTAGGCAAGCGCTCTACCACTGAGCTAAATCCCCAACCCCGCAACAAGTGCTCTTAACCTCTGAGCCATCTTGGCAGCCCTGGAAGCCTTTCTTAACTTAGATCCTCAATCCATAATTAAATAAAAGAACCGTGTGTGTGTGTGTGTGTGTGTGTGTGTGTGTGTGTGTGTGTGTGTGTGTGATCTTTGCCAAAGCCATGGAGCTGGTGTCATCTGGCTGAGGCCAGCTCAAGCTTAGGCAGCCTGGCTGCAGACTTCATGATCCCTTTGTCACACTGTATTTTCCTAATACTGGAAGATTTGCCTGATACAATTATTATTATTATTATTGTTATTGTTATTATTATTATTATTATTATTATTTTGTACTGTAAGAGAAGCCCTGGTTAGCTGGGCATGGCTTGAACCATTTGGACAGAGACTGGAGGATCAGGATTTTAGGTTGAGACTAGTTTCAGCTACAGAGAATTTAAGGTCAAACTCAGTTGGGACCCTGCTCCAAAATTCATAGGTGCCAGGTGACGATCTAAAGAGGAAGCCAAAACAAAAGAAACTCGTATCTCTAATCTACAAGGAATATAAGTCTACAAAGAGCTGCTGGAGAGAAACTGTTCTAAAATCACCAGTGCTGGTTTGGTTAAGCTGCCTCTTTGGGACAAACAGGGAATTAAGTTAGGTTTCAGACTTTCTTCCCGATAATGCTTTCTTGTTTCTCTTGTTGTTTTGAGACAACACTAGATAGTCCTGAGACTGTGTGTAGCCTAGGCTAGCCTCAAATTCTGGGGTGATCCTCCTGCCTCTGATTCCACACCCAGTTCTGCTGTCGTTTTTTTTTGAAGGAAACATTTCAGGCCCTGACGCCCTTGTAAAAGCTCTAAAGCCAATCTCATTCAGATGTTCTGTTAACATAGAGTCTGCCCTTGAGAAAAGAGAGATAAGAGGTTTATTTCTAGTGGGTTTCCCCCCAGAGTGTAGCAATAACAAATTAATACGCTTTCAACAGTAATCATTCAGGGATAGAGTCGAGAGCTTCGCAGCTTGTAAAAATGACACCTCAGAGCTGCGAGGCAAGACTGGGTGTGGCAGGCACTAAGGAGGACTTGGCACTGCCTTGGCCGGGTGCTGAGCTGTGCTGTTCTTAGGTGTGAAGCGCTGTGATAATTTTATGACTTGGAGAGAAAACAGAAGCTATCAGAATGCCAAGTAACTGGCGCTGGGAAGAGAAAGAAAACAAAGATTTCCGAGAAAAGGAAGGTTTTAGCTAAAAATAAAAAAAAAAGGAAAAGCTGTTTAGAATAACTTAAAGAGTAGCACTGCCTATTGGGATTAACTTAGGGTACTAGGGGCGTGTTTTGAGGCCATCATTTCTTAGAACATAGTATACGAAATAACTTGTGCGCACGTGTGCGCGTGAGTGAGTGTGTGCGTGCGTGCATGGGCACGATTCAGCTCGCATTGCCTGGTATATCTAGCCTTTCGAGATTTACTACATAAATTAGCATGCAAAAACTTTTCTATGGTGGTCAAACAAGAAACCTTTTTATCACCGTTTAGCCCAGCACTTCCCTTTTCTGTTTTGTTGTCGTTGTTTTTGTTTTGGTGTTTTGTTTTGTTTTATCCGAGACAAGGTTTCTCTGTGTAGCCCAGGCTGTCCTGAAACTCGATCTGTAGACCAGGCTGGATCTGTCTCCCGGGACATAACTGCCTGGCTTAACCTCTCTTTTCTTATGCAATGGCTGCCAGAAGTAGCTCTAGAACGGTAAGGGATGTTGTACTGAGGAAGAAACGAGATGCTAACCAGGCAATTGTTTACTACGGATGGGTGGCTGTGTTTCCTTGATAATTCATTTCAGTCTTTTCTGGATGGGTATTTTCTGTCATTATTTATTACTACCACCGTCGTCCTCATCCTCGTCATAATCGTCCTCATCTGTGCTGGGGGTCAAACCTAGGGCCACTGCATGTGTAAAGCAAGGACCCAGCTACTGAGCGCACGCCAGCCCTTACACATTTATTACTCCCCTGAACCCTTCTGCCATCAGCAGTTCTTAGGGACTCAAGCTGTTGGCTGCCAACGAGAGCTGTCCACACACATCATTTTGATCACGGAGTTGGCCAAAATCTTGAAAACGAAGACCTGGCATTATTGCAAGCTAATGAACGGTCTCTACTTTCAGTTCTCTCAGGTGTAAAGGGTGAAGGGTAATAACTTTGAGGGCGCTGTGGAAAAGCAAATGGAAATTTCACAGTGACTTTGGCATTTACCTGTGCTGATGATGTCTTCTGGAAGTTCATCACCGCAGTATCTGAAAGGGAATTTTTAGAAAACGGGTCACACACACACACAAAGAAGTACACAGTTATTGATTTGACACATATTTCTAACAAAAACACTTGATTCCCCACAAATAATGGTTCATTTTTCTCTACTTAAAAGAAGTTTATTGGGTCTCACTTAACGTAGCCCTGACTGACCCTGAACTCACTATGTATGTAGTTCAGAGAACTGCTTGTCCCTGCCTCCCAGCGAATCATTTTAATTCTTTTTCTTTTGGATTCTTTGAGACAGAGTTTCTCTGTGTGGCCCTGGCTGTCCTGGAACTCACTCTCTAGATCAGACTGGCCTCGAACTCAGAGGTCTGCCTGCCTCCTGATGCTGGGATTAAAGGCATGCATCACCACTGCCTGGCTATCTTTAATTTCTTGATTTTTTTTTTCCTTAACATGGAGTTGGGGACAGAAGAATCCGATTCAAAGTTATTTTCAGTTACATAGTGAGTTTGAGGCTAGCCTGGGTAACCAAAATGAGAGGGAGGGAGGGTGGGAGGGAGGGAGGGAGGCAGGGAGAGACTGACTTGAACATTTTAACAGAAATTTTATTTCCTGGGTTTTTAGTTACTTGAGGGTTTGAAAAACTACACAATGAGGTTTTATAACAACAACCAAAGGCAGCTACCCCTCCTTTTTATATTTTAGCGTAGGTACAGCCTGCTAAGAAAAAAACCCTTTCTTGGCATGTTCTATGAAAGCCGGGTGTGTTGAAGTATGCCTGCACTTTGGAAGTGGAAGCAGGAGGATCAGGAGTTCAAGACCTGCCTGAACTACATAATGAGTTTAAGGTTAGCCTGCAACCCCAGGTCTCCAGACAAAGAGGAGAGTAAGGTTGGGGAGGAAGGAGAGAAGAAAGGAGAGGAGGAGAGGGAGGTGGAGACGAAAGGGGGGGAGAAGGAGAAAGCGTTACCTTCTGCGGGAGCGAGGAGAAACACTGATAGTGAGCGATCACTACAGGAACAGTGGAGAGAAAGCTAACGGAGTGTCAGATAAGTACCAGACGTTCTCTGATCATGCTGGGTGGGGAAACAGCACCTACCTTCCTACAAAGCCGTGGACATCGTCATAACTGTCATATATTTCTACATAGTCAGCCAAACAGCCTGGATCATGTTCAAGGTCAAAGTCCAAAAAGCTCAGGTGAATTCGCTGACCGTACTTGAGCCGGATGTGCCAGTAGCAAACCTGGTTGTCGTCATACTCATTTGGGAAGCCTGGGGATTTAAAGATTCGCTTCGGGTCTGTAAAGACACCACCACACTCCTTTGCTGAAATAGGAAACGGAAGTTTACTTAGATAGACCTTATATATTATTTTTATATAAAATACTAAAGAAATGACAATATATGATCCATAATATATTATATATTGTATAAGCTTATAGCTGATAATAATTTCTAAAATAATTTTTTAAACTTAAAAAATGTATTCTCTTTCTCCCTCCCTTCCCTTTCTCCTCTCTCTCTCTCTCTCTCTCTCTCTCTCTCTCTCTCTCTCTCTCTCTCTCTCTGTGTACTACCTTAGGGAATCAGTTCTCTCCTTCCACCATGTGAGTCACAGGGATGGCCATTAGGCTTAGTAACAAGGTCCTTTACTCATTGTGTCATCCTACAGGTCTGGTTCCTAAGTTTTTTAAAATGGACACGGGCTGTGTGTGTGTGAAAATAGCAAGAATAGCAACCCTTTTGCATTTCTGTTTACACTTTTCCTTGCTCTGATTTTTTTAAGGCATAAAATGTATAAGCCCTTTACATATTCTTTGGTGTGTTTTGCTAAATGCACATTCATGTTACCAACAGTGTCATCAGGAAGATGGGGACTTTATTGTGTTATTGTCACACTGTGCATTCAGAGGCTTAGACTCACAGATCCAGTACATTCTGTTTGCAAGATCATTATAAAAGTCACTTTAATATAATTTGTAGCCTGTGTCCTCTTTATCTCTTTCTTGTTTTGCAACAGGGTCCCCAGGCTGGCCTGGAACTGCCATTGGTAGACAAGGGCAGCCTTGAATGTATACCATTCCTCCTTACACCTCTCTTCTGTGCTGGGATTACTGGTGTGCTACACCACATCTGTTTTGCCATTGCTCTTTTGGGTGCTGGGGCTTCAAGCCAAGTCTACCATGTATTAAGCACAGGTCATACAACTAAGAGATATCCCAGCCCTAAATCTGCACTCTCTAGAATACTAGAATTCATGACTTGAGGCAGTTGAGGGAGGCAGAGGCAGTCAGATCTGGGAGTTTGAGGCCAGCCTGGTCTACAGAGTGAGCTCCAGAATATCCAGGGCTACACAGAGAAACCCTATCTGGAACCCAACCCCCCTCCCAAAGGAAAATAAGAAAGAAAGAAGAACAAAAACTAAACCTAAAGAAAGTCAGGAATGGTGGTTTGCAACATGACCTAGAGAAAAAACCATGGCGGAAACTGGGTAATTTTAAATTCCCGATGAGTTTAGTGTGTAGAGATGGTTGACTGTGGAAGCTAAAAAACTAACCCATTGCTGGCCCAATGGCATACACCTTTATTTCCAGCACTTGGAAGGCAGAGGCTAGTGGATCTCTGTGAGTTGGAGGCCAGCCTGGTCTACAGAGTGAGTGCCCAGGGTCCTACATAGTGAGGCCCTGTGTTCAAAAGAACCAAAACAAAACCAAAGCCAAAACCTAACCTGTTTGGTGGAGGTGATCACTTTGGGGTATCACTTGACTGTGAGTATGGTATGTCTAGAAACCAACATTATTTTTTAAGACATATTCTCTCATTGTCCTATAACTCAACAAGCAGGCTAGGCTGAATGGCCATCAAGGCCCAGGGGTCCTGCTGTCTGTGTCTTACTAGCACTAGGATTAGCACACTAGCACTGTGTTAGTATTGTTGTATGTCTTTTAAAGACAAGGTCTTATATAGCCCAAGCTAGCCTTGAACTTGTTATGTAGCCAACACAGGACTTGAGTCTTGATCTTCCTACCTATATCTTCCAAGTGCTGGATTATAGGCCTGTGCCACCAGGCCTGGCTAGGATCCTAATTGGTAAAGAGAACATTCGTACATATTGACAATGGTGATCCACTCTAGAAACAGAGGTAGGTGAACCTCTGTGAATTTGAAGCCAGCATGGTCTATATAGTGAGTTCAAGGCCAACCAGGGATGCTCAGTGATACCCTGGAGAGAGAGGGAGGAGGAGGAGGAGGGAGGAAGATAGGGAGGAAGGGAGGGAGAGAGAGGGAGGAGGAGGAGGGGTAGAGAGAAGGAGGGAGGAAGAACAAAGCTAATTTTTTTTTTTTTGGCTGCACAGTGAAATTCTGTCTTAAAAACCAAAGCATTCACACGTGACGTTAGTCCGCATCACTTCACACATCCAAAACTGAATAAATAACTGTGTTTTTGAACACTGTCATGAACATGCCTAGTGTCCTCAGAAGTAAGAAATGGGCCTTGGGGTCCCCGGAACTAGAGTTATGGAGGGCTGTGAACCACCATGTGGATTGCTAGGAATTAAAACTGATCCTCTGCAGGAGTGCCCTTCACCGCTGAGCCACCTTCCCAGCACCCTCCTTCTTAGAACTTAACGACCCCGTTCTGGCTCATTTCCGTCAGCTCCAACTTGGTGACTTTAGTGAAGATTGCTTAGTTTTTCTGATATTAGTTTCTTCAGCCCAATGCATTTTGACAAGCTGTTTTCCCAGTAGCAGTTTACAGAGCTCTCTGTCCCTCAAGCTGACCCCACCATATATAATCAACATACTAAGTCTAAAGAAACTGAGTGTCCTGAGAAGTGGGAAAGAGCAACTCTCCCAGGATTCTGTGCGCATATTCCCAGAATAATTCTGCTGCCAGGAGAAAAGGCAGCAGTTTATAAAGATTCATGAATTAAGATGTCATCCTTACTAGATCCCTTCACTAACACAGCTTCATTTACCCTGTACTTTGGCTTTGCCATTTAGCTTTGAGGCATGGTCTCACCATACAGCTCTGGATGGCTGGGGACTCGCTATGTTGACCAGCCTTACCTCAAACTCAGAGACCTACCAGCTTCTGTCTCCCAACAGCTGAGATTAAAGACACATGCTACCAAATCTGACTTCACTGTGCTGTGTCTGGCAATGATTAACAATGACGGTAGCGTAGTACAGGCTGGGACTAAGAGCGTTGAAGTGTGTACAAATTGATCTGGGCCTGGTATGGTTCCACACACCTTCAATCCCAGCACTCTGTGAATTTGAGGTCAGCCTGGTCTATGTAATGAGTTTCAGGCCAGCCAGGGACCCTGTCTAATAAATAAAGACAAACCAAACCACACCACACCAAACCACACCAAACCAAACGCCCAAAACAACAAAACCCAAACAGCACAAAACAAGGAACCGAAATGATTTGTTGATCATTGTCCTGTGATAAATGCCTTGGACTTTGTTTGGAATGAGTGTAGTGTTAGTGGACAGGCAATTCCACTGGCCCGCTGTCAGGCACCCAGCAGCTGCTTGTGCCATGATCTGCCTCCAATGACCTGCCTCCTCCACCACCAGGTCTAGGGTGGGGGGTGGGGGGTTGGTGGGAAGGCCATACCCTCCACCACAGCTCTCTCTGGTTCTCAGTGTCTCTCCCTTTCTGCCCTCACGGCTCTGTTCCCTGTCTGTCTACCTGTCTACATGTCTACTTGTCAGCCTTTATCCCTTCCCCGGGTCCTCATTCCCCTCCCATTCTCCAATAAACCTCTTTTATACCAGCTCTGTTGCATGCCGTGATTTCTCAGGGGTACCCTTTGGCATGGTCTGCCAAGATACCCACTCACTGCATTATATTTCATAATGTGTAATGTCTGGCTCTAAGCATCATTCTTTCTACCTGGAATCCACTTAATTTTGTGCTATATGTTGCTTATGGACATGCAAGGCTGCTCTGTGAGGGTCAGTACTATTCAGCAAGACTGTGACAGGTGCCCTAGACTGTGGTATTGTTAGCATTCTGTCTAAGCTCCACCCCACAGTTACCTGGCAATAGCCAGGTATGCCTGACTCACTATAAAGGGGTCTGCTAGCCCCCTCCTCCCTCTCTTGCTCTTGGCCCTTGGCTTCTTGCTCCTACTCTCAACCCAGTCCCTTCCCCACTCTCTCTTCACAAGCTTATAGATACTTCTCTCCTTCCCCTCTCTCTCTTTCTCTCTCCTCTCTCCTCTCTCTCTCTTTCTCTCTCTCCTCTCTCTCTCTTTCCTCCCCCCCCCTGCCTCTATTACACTCTCAACTCCCCTCCCCATGCCCTGAATAAACTCTATTCTATACTATGCATCAAGTGTCATGTCTGAGAGAATATATCTGAAAAGAAGAGTCTGCTTCCCTCCCCCCCCCCAGCCCAGAACATAAACAAGGAATAATTCTCCTTCTTTAGTGAAATATGAAGGAGGGAACACAGTTCAGGTCCCCGAGCAGCAAGAAAGGACCCCATGAATCGTGGGTATAATTTTATCATCGCCATCACCACGCACGCTCATTTTTAGATAGAAAAGCTGTTTTCTTTCCTAATCTCTCGGTAGGGAACAGTTTGCTGCTGTTGTTTGTATAACTACTTCTGCAAGCACAGCATTATCAATTTAAAGAACAAACCGTTCGGGTTGTAGCAATAGGCGTCCCACCGCTCGCTCCTGTTGAGCCGGATTCCATAATCAATGATGCCGGTTTTGCCAAATCCACAGTTGGGCCCAGGTTTCACAATGGGGTACCCAACTCTACCCTTGGCCATCCACCCAGCAGCACAGACATGGAATCCTGAAAGAGAAAGAGAAGTTTAGGGATTCATTTAGTAGGAAAAGACTGACACTTCCAACCGTACATTCCTCACCCCGCCAAATCCTTGAGAAATAGGAACTTCCTGCAAGTATAGTATTCTGGAAGCAGAGGCAGAAGGATTTTAAGTTCAAGGTTAGACTTGGATACAAAGTAAGATAGAGTACCAAACACTGGGCCTTAGGTTAATACACTAGCACCACCAACCAAACACTCAACCAAAGTTTGAATACAAATGAAACCTATCTTTTTGTTGTTGTTGTTTTGATTTGTTGTTTTGTTTTCAAGATCAGGGTTTCTCTGCATACCCCTGGCTGTCCTGGAATTTGATTTGTAGACCAGGAAGGCCTCAAACTCACAGAGATCCACCTGCCTCTGCCTCCTGTGTCCTGGGATTAAAGCCATCATGCCTGGCTCACCATTTTTTTTTTCTTGAGACACGATTTCATATAAAGCAGGCTGGCCTCAAACTCTCCCTCTGCTAAGGCTGACCTTGAACTCCTCCTAAAGCTCCTGCCTTCGCCTCTGAAGCACCACCAGGATTGCGGGCAAGCAGCCACCATGCCTGGCTATAAAATTTGAATTCTGACCTTTACTAGCTAGTGGTCCTATTTGGAAATAGGACAAAAACAGATGCAGGTAGATTAGAACTCTCATGCCCTGGAAAGTATGAGAAACATTGATTTCGGGTCATTTGTCTGAGAGCTGGGTGTGCACTTAAGTGAAAACCCTCAGCCATATCCATTTGTGCATCCAACCAACTGGGAATGAAAATTGCTTCCTTGCAGAACTGCATCCGAGAGGGGCTGTCGCTCAGTGGCAGAGCACTGGGCTCAGATGCATAATACCCTAAATTCAATCTCTGCCAGAGAAAAAGTACACCCAAACACATACAGGCATTTTTCTTGTCATTATTTTCCCAGTGCTCTACTTACATGGTGCTCATATTATGGTAGATACTGGAAACAATCTCTGATTTAAAATATGCAGGGTATTCATGCCCATAATATCTTTCCTCAGGAGGCTGAGGCAGGAGGATCACAAGTTTGAGACCAGCAAGACTTTCTCTCCAAAACAAAAATGCACAAATAAAAGTCATGGCTGCAAGCAAATGAAACACAAAGATATGGGTGTCGACTGATGACTGCAGGCCTGAGCCTGCGCAGCAGGGTGTGGCCCTGGGTTTGAGCCACAGGACTTGAACATCTTTGGGTTCTGCTTATCAGTGGAGATCCTGGAAACAATCCCTTCCTGCTGCTGTGGGATAATTTACTGCTGCACGCTTGTCTTGAATAAAGTATAAAAGTAGTGTAGGCTTTGCCAAGGAGTTGCCTATAAGGGAAGGAATTCCGATGAGGCCTCACAAGGGAGAAGGTAGCTTAGCTTTTTTTTAATAAGAAGCAAATAGCAGTTGCCAGGCGTGGTGGTCCATGCCTTTAATGTCAGCACTTGGGAGGCAGAGATGTATGGGAGAACTCTGAGTATAAGGCTGGGCAGTATAGTGTGACTACATTTGTAGTCCCAAGATTTTGGGGGGGCTAAGGAGGAAGGAGTAACTCAACACCAGGCACAGAATCGAGTAGATTTGGGACCAATGTGGGCTAGCTATGTGGAATCTGTCTCAAAACAAACAAACAAACAAACAAACAAACAAACAAGCAAAAATCAAACCAACCCAAATAAGAGCAGCATGTTACTTGCTGTGGTTTCCAGAAGGTGTCTGGGCATTATCATCGTCCCTGTTTCTTATTCCTACCGCTGTAAAACCCGCTCACCGCTTTCAACCTCACCGCACAGTGGTACAAATGCATGGCGGTAGGTACCTACGGTTCCAGCATGAGGTTAGCAGAGGCTTGACGAGGAGCACAAGTTTGAGGCCAGCCTGGGCTATATAGTGAGACTAACTTGAAAGGAAAAAAAAAAAGAAATACTAAGAGAAAAGTTCCTTAAATTGTAACTTTCCAACCGCTGTGGGAAGGCCCAGAAGTCCTTATACTCACAGATAAGCACCAGGGGAACTGGGAATGTTAAACACAGAGTTGTCCCTTCAAAGGGGAGGATGTGTAACCTATTTTCTGGCTAGAAGTCTGGGAAGAGACATGGTTAATAGCCTGGTGACCTTTTCAGTAGCTGTGGGACTGAGACTACAGACCCTACTGTGAACTTGTCAGTCTATAGGGCCCATCTTCACGGAAGATATCACATGTACCTTACAAAGGATTTCCATGTAGTCATGTTTCATGGTGCACACAGGATTGAATTCATTGTCATCAACTGTGATGTACTTAGATATGCCTACAGTAAACTACTTGGATCAGACTCCCAAAGTCTAAACCAACAGCAGCTACTGAGTCCTGTTGAACTAAACTACCTTCTTGCCTCCCTCCGATCGTTACTCTGATAGCTGTGGTGGTCAGAGACCCTGCACGACTACTAGGTAAACTGATTTGTAAAATTGCAGACTTTAGTAGCAGAGGAAGCCAACATTAACATGCCAAGAGAGACAGGACAATATTTAAAGGAGTACCAGTTACAGTAACATTAATACACCGTGTTTCAATGATACCAAGGAAATGGGGTAGTATTTTCCTTTGGTGTTTACTTTTAGATCACAGACCCTCTATCTGCCTCTTTCTCTAAGAAATCTTGAGGACAGAGAATTAAGAAGCATATGGTGCTGTGACCTTGTAGTATCTCCCCTTTATAGTTGTAAATTTGTGGCCCTGCTAGAACTTGGCTCAGTGGCGGGTCGGGAATCACATTGACTAAGACAGGCTAGTGGAGCTTCCAGACATACCCCAGAAATCTATGAAAGTCTGAAACCTCTCTTTGTTCCTAGGACTCAAAGACCTTTCCCATCAAGGTCCATGTGGAGCTGAACAGGTTGGGTATCTGACCTGCTTTCCCACTTGAAGCTCTCTGCTAATGCAGTTCTTCTCTAGGTTTTTAAAGGACATCTCTTCAATCGCTCTCCCCGCCCCTTTCTTTCTCTCTCTCCCTTAAAGGCCTCATCTTACTTCCTGTTCTCTGGATTTTTCAAGTCTCAATCACGTTTCCTTGCAGCCCCTGATGGTGTTGGGAGGCTCTCTCTCCTAACGAAGCTCCTTCTGATAGGTAATTCCCTGTCAGTTCATCACCCAAACTTGCAGTATCTCTGTCATGACTAGTATTTTTTTAATTCTCACTGGAGAGTGCCCAACCCTCATGAAATGCTATTACCAGAACTTCAGATTTTAGGCAGAAGGAATGAGGGAAGCCCAGATAACCTCACAACATAGAGAACGATCCCAAAGGGCTTGAGAGAAAAATTTTAATAAGAATCATGGAAAAGGTGGATTTCCCCCCAAGTTCCCGAGGGTGAATAAGAAGAAAAACTATTATTAAATCAATTACCAATCTTTCTGGCTGCTTCTAGCTGCTTGTAGGTTGCAAGACGGCCACCTTCATATTCACATACGGCCTTGGCTTCTGCATAGGTTAGCTTGTATCTGCCAGCCCGGGCTTCTCTATGGTATACGCCTGCTGCTTGTTCTGTCAACGATAGAACGTCATCAGTACACTATTATCCGTTCTTGTGGAACAAAGGAAGTTTTGCCTCAGAGGGAAGATTACATCAGATACATGTTCTTGGCAAAGAAATTTCTAGGTCAGCTGCCACGGCAGTTTAGTTTTTATTGTTAGAAAGCTTTGAGGGGTTGGGGGGAAAATGAAGGAGAATTTCAGGGGACCCATAAAGACTGGAGTTTAAATAGTTTCTGGTAGCACGAAAGGATGTTTTTAATACAACATTATATTGTATTTCTAGACTAACCACAAGTAATACAGTTTTCAAAAGACTTTAAAAGAACCATAAAAGCAGGGCAATGGGGGTTGAGGATTTAGCTCAGTGGTAGAGCTCTTGCCTAGCAAGCGCAAGGCCCTGGGTTCGGTCCTCAGCTCCAGAAGAAAAAAAAAAAAAAAGCAGGGCAATGGTGGCATATACCTTTGACCCCAGCCTATGGAGGCAGAGGTAGGTGGATTTTTGTGAGTTCAAGGCCAGTCTGGGCTAAACGGAGAAACCTTGTCTCAAAAAAAAAAAATAAATAAAAAATAAAAAATAAAAAAAAATAAAGAAGGAAAGAAAGAAAGAAAGAAAGAAAGAAAGAAAGAAGAAAAATAAAATCAACCCCAAAACAAACAAACAAACAAACAAAAAACAAAACAAAAACTGGCACACCTCTAACCTCTTTCCCTGATTTGTTTGTTCATGTGTTGTTCCCAACATAGTTTAGGCGACGGCAAGTCACACACACCCTGTCTTCCAGTGGGTCACCAGTTCAATGAATTGTTTGGGGACTGCAGTGGTGTTTCCATAGAAACAATGTCAAGAGACTCCCCAGATGATGGTCACAAGTTTATCTCCAATAGTGCTAATGGTACCACCCAGTTGTCTAGGTGACTATTAAGCTTTTGTATACTGGTCTGTCCAGTCAGCCACAATGGAGACATTTCCAGTGAATTCTTGAATACCTCAGCACATAAGACACAAATCCAGAAACATGTCCTGATTCGACTCATTTATCTTTTTTTTTCTTTTCCTCAAACTAAAGTTGACTCTGCCATAGTTTGACGGGAAATCATGCTGGCTGTGTTTCCTGACTTTCTAGACTCCAAGGACCCAGCTCTCGCAAATTAAATGGCAAAAGACCGTTGGTTACAGAAGACAACAGTCAGTCTGGTGTTTTTAATTCATTCGCTTATTTCGATGCAAGGTCTCACGTGCCAGGATGGCCTCTAATTAGCTTTGCGGCTGAGGAAGTCCCTGAAATCTGTTCTGTTCCCCTTTACCTCCGGAGTGCTGGGACTACAGGCATAACACTTGGTTTTATTTGGAACTGGGGAACCCAAGCAGGGAGTTTTGCATGCTAGGCAGGCACTCTATCAACTGAGATTGTGTCCCATTTTTATGGATCAGAAAATGCTAGCAGCATCAGATCACCACCAACGGAGACCATTTCTGCCTTGTGGATGACTTGTTCCGGTGTCCATCATGAGGCAACGCCTCAACACAGTCATTAATTTCCTTATTCATTTAAGCACACAGCTTGAGGAAATTGCCTAGGTATTGTGGCTCAGACCCTGCTGTCCTCCTCAAAGGATTTAGACGTGCATGAGTGGGCAACTAAAGTGTATTTATCTTTTTTTTTTTTTTTTTCCCGGAGCTGAGGACTGAACCCAGGGCCTTGCGCTTACTAGGCAAGCACTCTACCACTGAGCTAAATCCCAACCCGGTATTTATCTTTTTTAATGAATTTTTTAATTGAGGTACATGGGAGGTTTTGTTTTTCCTGCATGTATGTCTATGTACCACATCTATGTCTAGTGTCTGCGAAGTCCAGAAGAGGGTATTGAATCTGCTGGCACTGGAGTTACAAGTGGTTGTGAGCCACCGGGAAGTTGTTGGGAACAGAATCCTCATCCTCTGAAAGATGAACCAGTGTTCTTTAACCACAAGTATGTAGCCCCAGGCTGGGCTAGAACTTGTGATTCTCCTGTGTCAGCCATTTAAGTAGGACAATTAAAATGTGCGCCACCAGGACTTGAAGAGATATCTCGGTAGTTAAGAGCATTGGCTGCTCTTTCACAGGATGAGGGTTTGGTTCCTGGCACCCACATGTCAGCTCACGACCACCTGTAACTCCAGTTCTAGAGGACCCAACACCCTCACGAAGACACATACGCAGGCAAAACACCAATGCGCAGGAAATGAAAGGATGCGTGCCACCACACTGAACTAAGTATCTTTATCTGAGACACTATGCCTTTTGGTAGAGAAAAAGAATGCATGCTTAATTTAATTATTTATTATAAATATTGGTTAATTAGGAAGTTGAAATCCATCTGTATTTTGAGAATTTAGAGTAAAAAATTTATGCAAAAAATTGAACAAATTATTTTAATGGATGCCAATTCTTCTTCTTCAAACTGTTTTTCTTAATATTTTACTCCAAACTTGAAATACACTTCTGGGGAAATGTTAGCAAGGAGTTTTAGAAAATAATTTCAAACTGTCTTACCAGTAATTAAAAACAAGCAAGCAAACGAAGCTATTAGAAACTGATGACATGTATCTGGGTAGTATGAAGATAACAGAAATAACAAGCTCCATGTGCCGTAATTTCAGTTTGTTAAGTGTTTCTATTCCATTTTGCCATATGAGCAAACGTGCAGAATTTTCGATGCACATATTTGACTAATCAATGCAGTTAATGAAATGACTTATGACGAGGTCTCACTAGGTAGCCTATGCTTACCACGAACTCTCGATTGTCCTTCAGCCTCTTGAGTCTTGGTGATGACAGAATGTCTTGCTTAAGAACAAGTCTATGGGTTAGGGATTTAGCTCAGTGGTAGAGCGCTTGCCTAGCAAGCGCAAGGCCCTGGGTTCAGTCCCCAGCTCCGAAAAAAAAAAAAAAAACAAAAAACAAAAAAACAAACAAACAAAAAAAACCCCCAAAAGTTGAAGAACAAGTCTATATCAAATTGTTTTGTTTGTTTGTTTGTTGAGACAATGCCATTTTCTAGCTCTGGCTGGCCTGGAACTCACTATGCTGACCAAGTTGGCCTCGAGCTCACAGAGATCCACCTGCCTCTTGAGTACTGGCATTAAAGGCGTGACCCCCACACTTGAGCCTACCTAGACAATTATAAACAAAGCATTTTAACGTATGTATTTGTTTACTTATTAATTTTTTGAGGCAAGTTTTTGCTGTGTATTCCAGGCTAGCCCGAAACTCCCAATATTCCTCCTACCTTAGCCTCCCAAGTACTAGGAGTACAAAATCAGGGCCATTATTATTTTAAAGTATTACTTGTTATTTAAAAATATTTATGGATTTAGAATTTTCAGCTATTAAGATGAAAGTTGGTACAACTCTAACTTTAAAAGGATACATGTGTCTAAAGAAACAATATTTTATTCATTTTTTATACTGCCAATTAATTTATAAAACTAAAAAAAGTGGGTTTTTTTGTTTCTGTTTTTTTTGCAAATAACAACAGTAGACTGTAGGCTCTGCCACGTGCTGGTTCTTCTGGGAGGAGTTAGGTAACCTTGTAGACATCACTACTTGAGCCTCAGTTTCTTCATCTAGCAAATGGGAATAATGATAGCAGGAGCCTCCCATTAGGAGCTCATAGTACGCAACCTTCCTGTCTTTTACAGATTCAGGAGGAAGACTGAAAATAACGGATCTCTGTCTTCGCTGTTTGCGATCCACACTGACTGGTTTCTCGTCTGTCTGTTCCTTTCTTGTTAAGTTGCCATTAAAGAAATTAGAAGTCACAGGGTTCAAATGTCCTGTTCTTCACAGTCGCTACCAGATCCTTCCCTTTGAGGCCAACTCTCTTTTCTCCCTAAACAGTTTCTAATATTATATTGACCCAACCAACTGTAACCAATTTGTGTTGGGCTGACTGGTCCCTAATTTGTCCCAGATTGGAGCATTTGCCTGGGTCTCAAGCCTCTGTAGTGTGCTCTTAACAAGGGCTGGGCTTGCTTTGCTCCCCTTTTGGGGGAGAACTGCATTTTACTCAAGTTTACGTTTTTTTGTAGCATACACATTCATTACGAAAACAATGACTTCAAATCACCCGATCCCAGGAGAATTTGATAGCCTTTCAAAATCTCCCCATATGACTTTAATTCCAGCTAGCTTTATGGTGTCTCCCCATTTCTGACGAATGTGTACGCAGCACCTCAGTTGGATTGTATGCACACGCCTACCAAATCTCAGAGCCCATCCTGACTGAATGGTCACACTGCAACTAGTTTCTGCTCAAGTTGGAAAATGAGGCGGCAAGGCTGTATGCATTTTAAATCCAGATTTTTAATGAAATCCTCATGGCCGCAGTTTCTACCAGAGAGAACACTGCTGAGAGGGAAAAATAGTCTACAGTCATGTGTTGCCTAGCAAGCATAAACCAAGATCTAGGTTAATTTTGCTTTCTCTCTTTTTTTTTTTTATCCTGTACAAGAATAAGATGAGCCCCCCCCCCCCCCCGCCCAACAAGCAATCCAAAAATGTCTCTACTAAATACAACAGTGAGCAAAAGGCAGCACCAGCTTGAATCATGAAGATTCCAGTGTTGTTTTGAGTGCTGTAATGGGAATTTTGAGTTTTCTCTGTTAATATTCATTTATCAGTCTTTGGTTCATCTTTGACGTTTAGCCCAAGACATTCCTAACACTTAACAAAAACAACAAGAAGAACTTTCCTCATTTAACCCAAGGTCTAGGAAAGTACTTACATGACAAAAAGAACCAAACCTGCTGAACACACTGAAAAGGACAAAGCATTTTCTTCTTCTTCTTCTTCTTTTTTTTTTTTTTTTTTGGTTCTTTTTTTTTTGGAGCTGGTGACTGAACCCAGGGCTTTACGCTTGCTAGGCAAGCGCTCTACCATTGAGCTAAATCCCCAACCCCGCATTTTCCTCTTCTTTCCTGGACCACACTCTAGCTTTGTTAGAACAGTTGGAAGACAGAAAGGTTAAGCTGTACCCTGTAGCTCAGAGCACACAGAGTTCAGAGCTGCTGCAGAAACTCTGCATGCTCCACCTCACCTGAAACCTTACTGTCAGTGCAGTGGAAAAGCAAAACAAAACATTATAGCATTGTTTTAGTTCCATGAAGAAATACCCACCAGTCGGCGACCATATCTGCTTTGAAACCTTGAAATATAGTTTTACAGTGTTAGCATACCTTAACCTCTGTTTGATTTTTTTTTCTTGAACAATACACTGTGTAAAAGGACAGCCTTAAATTTTAAAAGAAAAATTTCTTTGTTTAGTGGCATGTCAGTCACTATCTCTCTCTCTCTAAACTATTTTCTGTGAAAACACCAGCTTTGAACATGCTAGAATTTTTCACCCCTTCAGTTCAGCCCTATATGATGTCAATAGATCGATATTCCCAGCGTGGAAGCTCGAGAGTGGAGTTTCTTACCAAGCCATATGGAATTATGAAAGATTCCATTCTTGAATCCCCATCCGTGAGCCTCTTCCCACAGCAAGACGCATAAGCAAAGGAGGAAGACCATATCTTCAGTTGCAGAGCCGGTTTACAATGTCGGGGCTGCTCACAAGAAATTCTCAGAGCAGCGGCTGGAATGCGGCTGAAACATCTGGTTTCCACATCTTTTAAATAGTTTTTTTTCGGCTGTGAGGTCAGCATGCGTTCTCCAATGGCACTTTCCGTTGCGGAGTTACACAATTAGTTCAGTGTCTGAAGCAAGCCCTCTGACTCATTTGCATTGGCAACCAGAAGGGACGGCGCAGGATGAGCATCCACACTTTCAAGTCTCTTTCTCAGAAACAAGTCCGTTTATTTCTGTCAGTCGCCAACACTTTCCAGTTACAAAGTTTTTTATCGTTGGGTGCAGATTCACAAGGGATTAAAGGACGCCGGACTCCAGCAGGATGCTCTGAGGAATCCTGAAGGTCCTGTTGGAATCGTTAGTTTTGGGGTCTGTGATTTAACCCGATCTTGACTGTGATAGTATCGCTTTAGTTTCTGCTAAATACTGCCAGATAAGTCTGTGAAGGAGATTTAAAACAAAGGTGTATGTAGCTTGGCAAACACTTCTCTCTGTCTCTCTGTAAATACATCAGCTTTGAGAAAAGAAACCCAGCTTCTGAGTCTTAGGACATTCTTGGAATGCCCAGTATCCAGCTCAGTAACACAAGGAGTAATTTAAGTAAGTTAGATACTAGGGGCTAGAAGCCCTGGGGGGCCAGATTCCTCCTCCCTTACAGTCACAGTTTGCATGACAATAGACTGGAGCTCTTCACCACGGGTCAGAAGAATACGACCTGGGTCATATTTCTGGTCCAGAGGAGTGGCATCCTGAACTGCCCAGAAAGTCAGTCATTAACGGGTAACTATCTAAGCCTGACCCTAGGAACCCTAAACCTTTAAAGATTGTTTTATAGCAAGAGGTTTTTCTTTTCTTTTTTCTTTTTAAAGATTTATTTATTTATTATATATAAGTACACTGTAGCTGTCTTCAGATACACCAGAAGAGGGCATCAGATCTCTTAACAGATGGTTGTGAGCCACCATGTGGTTGCTGGGAATTGAACTCATGACCTCTGGAAGAGCGGTCGGGCGCTCTTAACCGCTGAGCCATCTCTCCAGCCCCCGCAAGAGGTTTTTCTGATACAGACCAGCCAGGCCCGGTGGTACAGGATTGTTGTAATTGCAGCGCGCCTGACCTACAGGACTTCCCTTTCCAGAGATGCTTATGTGTGCGCCATCGAACCTGTTCTCATGCCTGTGACCCTGGGCAACTTAATGAGATGTTTCAACATAAGCAAAGGATGAGAGAGAGAGAGAGAGAGAGAGAGAGAGAGAGAGAGAGAGAGAGACAGAGACAGAGACACAGAGAGAGACAGAGAGAGACAGAGAGAGACGGAGAGAGAGACACAGAGAGAGAGAGAGACGGAGAGAGAGGGAGAGACAGAGAGAGAGACAGAGAGAGACGGAGAGAGAGGGAGAGAGAGGGAGAGAGACAGAGACAGAGAGGGGGGAGAGAGAGAGAGACAGAGAGAGATACACACACAGATACAGAGAGAGACAGAAACAGAGACAGAGAGACAGAGAGAGACATCCACAGAGAGAGAGAGAGAGACAGAGACAGACAGAGACATAGAGAGAGACAGAGACAGAGACAGACAGAGACAGAGAGACAGGGGATACACACACACACACACAGAGAGAGAGAGAGAGAGAGAGAGAGAGAGAGAGAGAAAGCTTGGTGGTAGAGCATGCCTATAACATGTGATCCTAGGTCCAATCAGCAGTAGCAGACAGACACTAAGATAAACCATCCTCCTTCCTGTCAGAATCCACACAAATAGGTTCATCAATCATTTAAACATGACAAAGCCTCTCAGAAAAACCATCTTGTTGAGAGATTATAGAAACTACTATAAAACCTGTAAAAAAAATAAACAAAACAAAACAACAATAACAAAAAACCCAAGTGGGCTGTGGTAGCAGTGTCTCTGAACCATTTGCTATTGTCTACTATTTCTTTTGTTGTTGTTGTTTTCTTGGAGATAGGATCTCAGTCTATATGGCCCTGACTGTCCTGGAACTTGCTATATAGATCAAGTTGGGTTCGAACTCCCAGTCCACCTGCCTCTGCCTCCCAAGTGCTGAGATTAAAGGTGTGTGCCACCATGGCTGCTGTGCCCTCTCACATGTGGGCTCTCTCTCACTCTTGAGGGAGTACTGTACTCGGCAGTGCATTCTGCCTATCGTATACATGCTGGTGCTTCACCTGAATTCTTTCGCCATAGCTCACAAGGAGTGGAAAGAGGGCACCAGTCAAAGATTCTGGTGACAGGTAGATGATGATGAAGTTAACAAAAGTATGGCCCAACTTCCCTGGATCAGTTTAATTTGTTTGAAAATGATCAAAGTACGAGGTGATGACCTGGGAAGGTCACCATGCCTTCCAGCCTCCCAAATTTTCCTTCCCCACAAAAATGCAAGAAGCTTAGGTGACATGTCGGGTCACATCTCATTGTTATAAAGGCATTTCCTGCTGTTGGCTGACTGGGACTTTATGTACTTTCCTTTTTCTCTCTGGCTTGTTAGTCTTTGCTACTTAGCTTCTCTATTCCCATTTTAAAAAATAATTTTTTAGATTGTGTGTGTGTGTGTGTGTGTGTGTGTGTGTGTGTGTGTATTTTGTCTCACAAATACCCATGCATCGTGTGCATGAAGTACCTGAAGAAGTCAGAAGAGAGCATCAGATCCCCGGGAACTTGGATAACAGAGGGTGTGAGCCACCATATTGGTGCTGGAAACTAGACCTGGGTCCTTTGTAAGAGCAGTAAGTGGTCTTAACCACTGAGCCATCTCTCCAGCTCCAGCTTTTCGTTTGTTTGTTCATTCATTTGTTCGTTCATTTGTTCCTTCTTTCCTTTTGTTGTTTGTTTTTGTTTGAGACAGAGTATCTCTGTGTATCCTTGACTGTCATGAAACTCACTCTGTAGACCAGTGATCTGCCTGCATCTGCCTCTCTAGTGCTAAGATTAAAAATAAATCACCATGTCTGGTCATGGAGACATCTTTTTAATGAACATAACAGACTTATCCTGGTCTCTTCTTCCTTCAAAGGGGCATCTATGGGGTAAATAATTTATTGGACTCTTATCAAGCTACACCTGTATTATCAGAATTTGAAAATTTTGACCTTGTGGCATGGCAAATGATAATGGGGGGAAAGCTCACCGATTAGGTTGAGTTTAAATTTGGTGCCTGTGTGGGAGAGGCTATGGAAAACCAAGGCACGGTCAGTGAGAGTTGGATGAGTAGGTAGTTGTCTCTGGAACGTGAAATCATAGGAGTATATTTAGTTTGTGGCTTAAGGAGCAAATGCAGCCTGACTTCCGCAATGCAGAAGGAGTGTCACAGCCTACCCCCTGGCCCTGTCACTTTCTTTGGACCTGCCATTTCAGTATCTCTCTCAAATATTTCATCTCCCCACTTATCAAAATTCCTCTCAGGTAAGCATCTGCGAGTAAAGTGCAAAACATACCCTCTGGGTCTATCTGCTTTTCAAAGACCCCCGAGGACAGCAGGGTGTGAGCATTCAAGTTGTTTCAATGTGAAAACTTCAGGCACTGCTCTGATGGATTAATGCAATCTTAGACGATGTCTTGCCTCCCCCTCATAAAGGTCATACAGAACATAAATATTTCTCTTACCTCTGAACAGTATTTGATGATCTTGTCCCTCTTTTACTATTAAGGGAATAGGAGGCAAGGATCAAGTCTACGGTGATGGTAACGTATTTGGAAGGCGAGATCCCAAGCTCAAGGCAAGCATGAGCAATGTAGCTAGACTCTGTCACAGGCAGTCAAGTGAGCAATGCCTAAGGATGTGGGCTCTGCTTTTGAGAATGTGCTCAGTGCCCCCGTGGAAGAGATGATGAATAGGCTTATATATGGAAAAGCTGTATGTGGATAACTGGGGCTAGGGAGGGGAGTAGAGGAATGTTGCCAACGAACTTAGTATGGAAACTACCTAAAAAACACCCAGCTCCTAGGACACACTACTCAGATGCCCCTTCTAGGGAGCTAAGAGAGGAGACAAAGTACAAGGTCCTCTCAAGGAGGCATTACCAGTCAAGTCCTTCTGTATTTGCCATGACTGGCTGGGAGTTGAGCCAGTATAGGGAGCTGAGTCTAACACATAAGCCCATATGGCTATTGGATACTTGGAGGCCTAGAGTGGCACTTCTCAACCTGTGGGTGTTCATTAGAACACATAGTTCCGGTGGTCTTGGGAAGCCCAACCATACATCTATTTTTGTTTCTACTTCATAACTATAATTTTGCTACTGGGCTGCATCTTAGTGTCTAAGACCATTGGAAATATATGGTTTTTGATGGCCACAACCCACAGGCTGAGAACCACTGTCCTAGAGGGTAGTGAGAAGCTCTGCACATCTAAATTAGGAGGTGCATAGAACAAGTACTCAGGATCTTCTGAGCTGGGGCAGGGGCCCAATGCTATCACTTTTGTAAAATATTTGAAGGAGAAAATAAGTAAGTAAGTAAAGAAATAAATAAGTGAAGTTAAAGCACAATCCAGACATTGGGCAGAAAGTGAGGAGATGTTTTGAATCTTTTTTTTCACATGTGCAGTGTGTCCTGAGCACTCTGTACTTCTTAGCTAACAGGCCAACATTGCCATGGCTCCCTCAAACCCAACTGCATCCTTTGTATACAGAAATCCCATTGCAGTAGGACATGATAGTGCTTGCCTATAAGTCCTCTCTTACCTCTGAACAGTATTTAATAACCTTGTTCCTCTTCACTTGGGAAGCAGAAGCCAGAGACTCAAGAGCCATCAAGGTTTCAGGTTATCCTTTGCCTATGCAACAATTTTAAGACCAGTCTAGGCTACATGAGACTATGCCTAAAGAGTTACAAGGAGGAGGAGGAGGAGGAGGAGGAGGAGCAGCAGCAGCAGCAGCAGCAGCAGCAGCAGCAACTAGGCTTGATGGTACATGCCTTTAGTCTCAGCACTCAGGAGGCAGAGACAGATCTCTGTGAGTTCAAGACCAGCCTGGTCTACATAGTGAGTTTGGGGATAGCCAGGGCTACATAGAAGACCCTGTCTCAATATGGGATGGAGTCCCATACTTCTTTGTTGCTGTGATAAATGCCTTGACAAAGAAACACCAGTCCATCATGGTGGGGAAACCTCAGCAGCAGGAGCTTGAGGCAGCTGTCCATGCTGTACCCACAGTCCACAGCGACTCCCAGTTCCACAGAATCCAATCTCTTTGAAAATAGGGTTGTCAGAGTCTCAGCTGATTAAAACATGTCATGTTAATCTCAGGTAGAGCACTGACTCCAGAAGGTTGATTAACACAAAGGGGAAATTAGGATACATACAGGTACCATACCGGAAGAAAGAAGGTACAGGGGCAGGGCATTGTGGATGGTACTTCCTGCCTTGGTACTGTCACAACAGACATGACAAAAGGAAGGAAGGAAGGAAGGAAGGAAGGAAGGAAGGAAGGACAGTAAGAAGTTCGGAAGGAAGGAAGAGCTTCCTTTGAATATGGTTCTGGGGTACATACAGTCATGGTGGCAGGAGCTTGCCCTGACCCGCAGGGCAGTCGACCAGGGTCTGGGGTTCACTTAGGAGAGAATGGGGGATAAGAGATGCAAAGAACGGACAGCAAATCAAGAAGCTGATCAAGCTGACATTTTTAATTTTTCTCAGGCAGAAGATATACTGGTAGAAGCAGGATGTGGGGAGGGGTTGGGTAACCACAAAAGAATGGGCCTGGCTTGATGACCAGGATATTGGCTGGGTAAATCGGCCAGCGAAGGGAACAGTAGGGTGGGTTGCTTAGTGACCTGACCACCAGTGCCTGACCTCCGGTGCTAAGTGACCTGACAACCAGATTTGTTCTATTGAATTCAAGCAGAACTGCAGGTGCAGGCTTAGTATGGCTGCTTTGAGCTAACCTAAGGCTCTTGCTTTTGTTCTAACATAGGCTAAAATACAATTGCTTTTTAACGTGATGGCTGCTTCCACCATCTCGAGGCTGCTCCCAACAGGAGCTTGAGGCAACTGATCATCTTATGTCCGCAGTCCAGGATCACAGCTCAGGGAATGGTGACTTCTGTTAATGTGGGTTTACCCACTTCAATTACTCTAATCTAGATTCCTTCTCCAGCTTGCCTCCTTAGTGATTCTAAATCGTGTTAGTTTCATCAGCTGTCACATCCTAGCTCACCTTTTCTTCCTAAAGGGAAGTGAACACACTCTCAAAATCAGAGCTCACTCCAGGTATGGTAGTACACACCTTCAACACCAACACTGGAGGGGCAGAGACAGGGGGATCTTTGCGGTTTGTTCTACAGAGTGAGAATTTATTCCTTGAAAAGAACAAAAATCAGAGCCCACATCATCAGTGAAAAGGGACAGAAGGATTGCCACGTGAATCTAGACAAAGGGGAAAAGAGAAAAAAAGGAAAAGGAAATGAATTCTAAGATACCCATGTCTGAATGTATTTTTGAAAGACTAGATTTATAGAGCAATATAGTGTGAGGAATATAATTCTCAGACATAGTTTGAAAATTGAAGCACAGATCTTTTATTGATTATATTTGCATGATCTCCAAAGAATAGGGAGAAGTTGGATTCCAGCGAATTAGAAAATGTCAGTAGAGGACACCCTTAGCACCGTCACTGAGGACAGGATAGGAGGCTCCGCCCATGGGAGTAAGTACAAATCATTCCTCTTGAGTGTGATTCAGAGGAATCCCCATGGTAGCACAGAACAAAGTTAAAGAAATGAAATGCAATGGCTGGAGACATGGCTCAGAGGTCAGGGTCACTTCCTGTTGTTTCCAGAGCTTGCACTGGGTAACTCATGAGCTTTTATAACTCCGGCTCCACAGGAATGTGATGTCTCTGGCCACTGGGAGCACCTGCACTCAGGTGTGCATACCTGAACACAGACACACGGTTAGAAGTACTTTAGTACAGTTTAAGCTCTATTAGATAATGGTTTTGCTTGTTTTTTCAAGACAAGATTCTTCTGTGTAGCCCTGACTTTCCTGGAGCTCACTCTGGAGACCAGGCCGGCCTTGGATTCAGAGATCCACCTGCCTCTGCTTCTCTTTCTTTCTTTCTTTCTTTCTTTTTTTTTTTTTTTTTTTTTTTTTGGAGCTGAGGACCAAACCCAGGGCCTTGTGCTTGCTAGGCAAGGGCTCTACCACTGAGCTAAATCCCCAACCCCCCTGCCTCTGCTTCTCAAGTACTTAAATTATTATTCAATAATTTTTAAAAAGATTCAATAGGTCCCCAAATTTAGCTTATCCGTTAGCGGCCAAGCCCTGAAAACAGGAGTGCTTTGAGGAACATTTCAGATCAAAACCTTAAGTGTGCATGATGTTCTACCTGTCAGTAACAACTGCTAGCTGTACAGGGTCAAACAACAGGATAGAGTGGAAACCAGAGCAATCAGAAATATTGACTAATTGTATCTTCCAAAGTTTTTGCATGGTGAATATGGGACTATGTGCAACACTGGGCAGAATAATATGCTTTCAAGTTTATGGGAAAACAGATGTTTGAAAGAGATCTGAAGCCGAAATCGGACTTTCCATGGTTCCATGAATGATAATCATTAGTAGCTGACAGACGTTCCATTTCTCAGTCTGGTATTAATGTGGCAGTGGCATGCTCACGGCCGTCTGCCATCTGGTGGGTCTGCAGAATTATTTCTGGACGATGACATGCATGTGTCATCTCAGAATGAAAAGTAGATGATTAGTGATCAAGAATGTCTCGTCCTTCCTGTAGAGCAGGAAACATTTGAGACGGTGGCTGTATATCCTGATCCCTTGGGTGTTATAGGACAGTATATCTTGTCATTTATGGTAGCATAGGAACTATAAACTTTGGTTGTTTTAAGTCATTGAGACTTGGAAGCTCCCCCCAACCCCCATCTCCCCTTTGGTTTCTAGAGAGGTTTTTCTCTGGGTAGCCCTGGCTCTATAGACCATTTGACCTCAAACTCACAGAGATCTGCCTGCCTCTTCCTCCCATGTACTGGGATTAAAGGTGTGCACCACCATGCCTGACTTTGGGGTCTTTCTTACCGACAGCCTACTGTTTCTGTTAGAAATGAGCAAGTCTTAGTGCTGAAGGAAAGGTGGGGATGAGGCATTCTGACATCCTCTGTAATAAAGGTCAATTCAAGAAGAGAAGAGGTGAGAACAGGAAACTGAGGCTGTGGTGGACAGATTTCCTGTCCTCCTCAAGTTCCCAGCCGCCTTCCACACAGACCCTCAACCAAGTCAGCTTGCTTCCTCCATGGTCACCAACCAGTGCTTTTCCTTATGCCTGCTTTCAGCCCAACAACTTCCAGGCCATCTGAAAGTCTCTATGTTTTACACTTTATAATTTTATTTGTGTGTGTGTGTGTGTGTGTGTGTGTGTGTTTTGCCTGTGTACCATGTGTGTGTAACACCCACTGAGACCAGGAAAAGGGCATCAGACTCTCTTGGACTGGAGTTACAGACAGTTGTGAGATCTCATGTGGGTGCTTAGAATAGAATCCATGTCCTCTGGAAGAGCAGCCAGTGCTCTTAATCATGGAGCCATGTCTCCGGTGCCTTACTTGACAAGTCTTGAGAACTTCTGCCTTCCTTTCTCAGCCTCTATCTTCCTACTTGGGACATTTGAACTCAATTGATTCAAATTTTGAGTTGTGTTTTGGGTGGGTTTTTGCCCCCTGTTTTTGGGACAGCCTCACAATGTAGCTGTGACTCATTTTGCACTTGTTATGTAGACCAGGTTGGCCTTAAACACACAGAAATCCACTTGCTTTTGCCTCCTGAGGGCCGGGATTAAAGGTGTGCACCACCTGGCTCTGTCTGTAGTATGAATCTGTTAACCTGTGAAATACTTTAAACTAAATTTTTGTTGTTCTTTCTTTCTTAAAAAATTGATGTATTTTACTTTATATGTATCAACATTTTGCTTACTTGTATATTGTATGCATTATTGTATATATGCCGAGTGCCCATGAGACTAGAAGAGGGCAGTAGATCCTGGAACTGGACTTATGGACAGGTTGTAAGTTGTCACATGGGCGCTGAGAATTGATGGCAGTTTCTCTGAGAGAGTGGTAAGTGTTCTTAACCACCATGTCTCTTCTCTACTTTACTTTTTCTTTCCCTTCTTCCTTCCTTTCTTTTCCTTTCTTTTCTTTTCTTTCCCTTCCTTCCTTTCTTTCTTCCTTCCTCCCTCCCTCTCTCTCTCTCTCTCTCTCTCTCTCTCTCTCTTTCTTTCTTTCTTTTGAGGCAGATTCTCACTGTGCTGCTCAGGATGGCCTGAAACTTGTTATGTAGGCAGGGCTGACCCTTAGTGACTGCTCCTCTTGCTTCCAGCTTCTCCAGTGCTGCAATTATACGTGTGGCCATCACACCTGCCTTATGCGATGAAACGGTAGACATGGAACAACGCAGGGCTTTGAGCATGCCAGCCAAGTCTTCCTCCTACTGAGCTAAATCCCAGCTCTGGAAAGGGTCTAGATAGTGAGTCTAACGGCTACTGCAAGGGCCTGTGTCCTGGGGACATCACCGTGGACTTTGACTTTCTGCAGCTAGTAGCTGAAGAGAGGTCCCCTAAAGATTCCATCTAAACGGGACTACTCAGCAAAAAGATCACACAAGGACAAAGTTAGAACCTCTGTTGTAAGCATATGCCATGTGTGTAGTGACAGATCACGCTTAAGGCTGACATATGTATGTGTAAAGGCTTAATTATGTGACAATGTGACAATGTCACTATAACAATCATGACCAGACAGAGTATTCATATTTCATAAGGGCCTAATGAAATGAGTAGTTAAGGAGGTGAGTTAGGGAAAGGATTAACGTTTTTCTAAAGGAAAAGAGATTTATAAATATAGCAGCAAAATCAGGTCATAATTCACAAATTTGTGCTGCAGTCCCATGGCACAGATGGCAACCAGGGATCACTGCTTCCTTTGTTTTGTTTCTTTTTGTTTTCAAGACAACAGAGACCCAGCTGCCTTGGGTCCTGGAACTCTTTAGAGCAGGCTGGCCTTGAATTCAGAGATCCTCTTGCCTCTGCCTCCCGAGTGCTGGTGTTACAGGTGTGCACTGCCCCACTGTTGGTATTCTAAGCTCTACTCCCACAGCTACCTGGGAACAGCCAGGTATGTCCCGTCCCCACAGTTGCCTGGCAACAGACAGCTGTGTCTGACACTATAAAAGGGGCTTCTTGCCCCCTCTCTTCCTCATACTTCTCTCTTTGTTCTTCTCTGTTCTTGGCCCCTCCCCCTCCCTACCACCTGCCCGTGGCAAGCCTTTCTTCTCCTCTTCTACTCTTCCTCTCTCATTAAACCTCTCCAGGTGGAAACATGTTGTCTTGGTGTGTTCTGCCGGGCACAGGCTGAGATTTGAAACCCTAACACCCACGGCTTTCTGGATCATGTTTAAAATGGTGCTTGAAAAGCATACCCCACCCCCACACTTATTTAGTTACTATTTATGTGTATGCATATCTGAGTATGTCAGGGCATGTAGACTACATATATGTAGGTATCCAAGGAGGTCTGAGGGTGTTGGATCTCCTGGAAATGGGCAGTTGCGAGCTTCCTAATATTCCTAATATTGAACTGGGGTCCTTTGCAAGAGCATTTAACCACTGAGCCATCTCTCCAGCCCCTTAAATTACCTGCCCCCTCATCTATCTATTTACTTATCTACGTGTCTATGTATCTATCTATGTATCTATCTATGTATCTATTTATGTATCTATGTATCTGTCTATGTATCTATCTATGTATCTATCTATGTATCTAACTATGTATCTATCTATTGCAGAATTGGAGTTTATTAAAGCAGAAGGAAAGGTGCTGGGAAACATGGCCACAGCTCCACACATATTTTTAATTTCTTTGAAAATGATTCCTCAGAGTAGTTTCTATCCATCGGTATGCTGTATACTAGACAGAGATATGGAAGTAAACAAAATACGATCTTGTAAGCATCTGGCAAGAATGAAGCCATCCCAAACAGCACACTGGAGACTGTTGAAACAATGGGCCCAACAAATTGAAATTCCCCCAGGAATCTCATGCTGGGTGGAGGAAGGTATTCAGCTGTCAGCCAAGGAGGAGCCTGTCCCCACCATCCTGACCACTTGTCAGACAGCCTTGCAGGGGAAGAGTGGAGCCCAGACAACAATGGTGGGCAGGAACTCACATCTTCATAGTTCCTTTATTTAAATCATAACCTCACACACACACATATGCACTCAAGTGTACGTTTTATGCATGGGCCAAGAAGCTCAGATAGCACAGAGTTATTTCAGCCACACTGAATGACTTCTATTGTTCTTCTCTCCTCTGGTAGTCTCTCTCTATTCATGATAGCTGCCTCAGCCTGGTTTGGGGTCTCCCGTGACTTAGGCTCTGACCCTAACACTGTGGTAGCAATTTCAAAGAGTTTGCTCTTTCCTACCACGCCAGTTACCAAGTTAGCTGGACTCTTCAGCGTTTTGGAAAGACGTTTACTTAAATGTCATTAAATGCTTGCTCTGTTGCCACCCCATGGCTGCTATAGTGCTTTAACCTACCAGAGAGTTTTGCGATCTCAGCATTTTTCACGCTAATAACACTGACAGGGTATTTTCTTTTTTTAAAAAAAAATTATTACCAAAGTTTATTATTGCCTGTTGATAGTGCACTTGGGAGGCAGTTGCAGGCAGATCTCTGTGAGTTTGAGGCCAGCCTGGTCTACAGAGTGAGTTCTAGGACAGCCACAGCTACACGGAGAAATTCTGTTTCAAAAAGACCAAAACGAAACAAATTATCGTTGTTGTTGTATATTTGTTCATGATGCTGATGTGTCCGTGCATGTTTGAGGGTGGGTGCATGCCAAAGAGCAATGTGGAAGTCCAAGGACAACTTTATGGAGTTGGTTCTTTCTGTCTTCCTTTTTTTTTTTTTTAAAGATTTATTTATTTATTATATAAATAGCTGTAGATCTCATTACAGATGTGAGCCACCATGTAGTTGCTGGGATTTGAACTCAGGACCTTTGGAAGAGCAATCAGTACTATAGTCAGTGTTCTTAACCACTGAGCCATCTCTCCAGCCCCTCTTTCTGCCTTCCTTTATGTGAATTCTGGCACTGAACTCTTGTTATCAGGCTTGCTTAACAAAACCCTTTACCCACTGAAGCGTCTCTCTGGCCCACGGCAGAATTCTATTTCCTGCCTCCAGAACCAATAACTATGTCCGTCAAGCCTTACATATGTATTATTGAAATCAGTATAATGGGTTCTCAAAAGCCTGAAGCTAGAACCACCCTCGAGCCCAGCTATCCCATCGGTAGGTGTGCACCTGCAGGTGTTCAAGCAAGCATACCACAAAGTCACTGTGTCTGTGAGTTATGCAGCACTGCTCATAATAGCTGAGTTATCTAATTGAATTAGCTTAGATGCTCATCATCGTGTGAAAGTATAAAACGTGGCATATATGTACATCTCTTTAGCCATTAAGGGATGAAATTATGTCACTGTCAGAAAAATGGATGGGACTTGGTTGCCATGGGCAAGACATTTATATCTTTTTGCACACAGGTATAACGATCCCCTTTCCCTTATATTTTGGCCGTAGGGTCCCTCTACGTGGCCCCAACTGGCTGTCCTGGAACTTGTGACCCTTTGAGCTCAGGCGCCTGAGTGCTGGGATCATAGGCCTGTGCTGGCTTCATCCTCCCTTCTTTTGTTGTAACAGACAAAGCCAGGAGGAGAAGAGGAGTTGAGCATGCTTTGTGGATTTCTTTCCCTCTGTCCAAGAAGCCTCAGGAGTAAGAGAAGTCCTAGGTTTCGTTTGTGACTCCAGCTGCCCCATCCAACTCATTTCTACATTCTGGGGTCTGCGGTTACTGATGTCTAGCTGAACCGGGAGGACTTTGAGGACCTAGAAAGCAGAGTCAAAGGGTGAAAGTTTGTGGCCAGATAGAGGGAAACCCACTAACTGGGGACCTCCAACAACATTCCAGTGTACTCAATCTCTGAGATCAGGATCGTCTCAGTGCCACCAGTTAATCTGGTCTTCTGTCTCCGGGCCACTGTGATACTGTGCTCATGCTTCCACTGTTCCAACAGCTTCTTATCTCCTTGTAACTGCTGTTGTTCCTGAAAGTCCTTATTTGTACAGTGACCTGGGTGCTTTTTGAAAGCTTAGTGGTTGGGAAAGAAAAGAGAAAAAGAAAAAGAAGAGCTGGTAGCAGGAGGTGGTGGCACATGCCTTCGATCCCAGCACTTGGGAAGCAGAGACAGGTAGATCTCTAAGTTTGAGGCAAGCCTGGACTACAGAGCTTCTCAGGATAGCCAGGGCTACACAGAGAAACCCTGTCATGAAAAACCAAAAGCAAAGCCGAACTAAACCAACTCTCCTAAACAACAACAACAACAACAACAACAACAACAACAACAACAAACGAACAAACAAACAAATAAAAATCCTAGGGATTGGGGATGTAGATCAATGAGGGAATGCATGCCGTGGATCCAACCCCCAATAACTAACTAACCATGCTCTGAGTACAAACCAGACCCTGTAGGTCTCCTGCTCAAGTCTTTCTTTCTTTCTTTCTTTCTTTCTTTCTTTCTTTCTTTCTTTCTTTCTTTCTTTCTTTCTTTCTTTCCTTCAATGAATCAATCTTTTCTTTTTTTTAAATATTTATTTATTATGTATACATCATACAGCTTTCTGCCTGCATATATGCCTGCAGGCCAGAAGAGGGCATCAGATCTCAATACGGATGGTTGGGGCTGGAGAGATGGCTTAGTGGTTAAGAGCACTGACTGCTTTTCCATAGGTCCTGAGTTCAATTCCCAGCAACCACATAGTAGCTCACAACCATCTGTAATGAAATCTGATGTCCTCTTCTGGTGTGTCTGAAGAGAGTGATAGTATACCCATATTAATAAAATAAATAAATCTTAAAAAAATAAAAGCAACCAACGGATCAATATGGATGGTTATGAGCCACCATGTGGTTGCTGGGAATTGAACTCAGGACCTCTGGAAGAACAGACAGTGCTCTTAACCTCTGAGCCATCTCTCCAGCCCCTCAAGTTTTTTTTTATAGCAATAAGAATATCATTCTTTATGTGCATTGGTGTTTTGCTTTCATATGTGTCTGTGTGAGGGTATCAGGTACATTGGAACTGGAGTTACAGTTGTGAGCTGTTATGTGGGTGCTGGGAATTGAATCCTGACCTCTGGAAGAGCGGCCAGCACTCTTAATCACTGAGCCATCTCTCCGGCCTAAGTATATACTTTCTTGAGCCTTGTTTCCAGCTCCTCCCCATCTCTTACTCTTCCAGAATTACCGTGTACACAGCACACTCATTCCCACCATAGGGACTTTTCAGCTACTGAAGCAATCACCATCCAACCTCTCCCTTGTACCCCCATCTCAGCTTATTTCTGTCTCCTGAGTGCAGCTTCTGTTGTCCAATCTAATGTAGCCTTTGGTCATCTTTTTCCTTATTTTTCTTTTTAGTTTCGAAATTCTTCTGTACATGTACACAGTGAATTTTGTCACTTTCACACTCATTCCCCTCTCTCGTCCCCCCCGCCCCACTCTATTGGAACCCTTCTTCTTTCTAATGGGTTCCCTTCCCACTTCCGTGTCTTCTCGTGTGTGTCTCACGAGTCTGACTAGAACTTCTTGCCTGAGTATGTGTGGAAGGTCATTACTGGAGCATGGTCAGTGGCTAAACCACTGAGGAAAAGGATACTTCCTTCCCAGCAACTACTGACTGCCATTAGTCCTCCAAGGAGGGGTAGGACCACATGGTCCCGCCCTCGTCCACAGTGAATGTTGACTGGTCCAGTCTTGTTCAGACCTTGTATAAATAATCATGGCAGCAGTGATTTAATGATCACAATAAATATGTCACAAGCAGAAGATGTCTTCTTTCCCCATCCGTGGGATCCTAATTTCTTCCTGTCTCTTCTGTGTTTCCTGAGCCTGGGAAGGGGTGATATAGTCATCCCATTGAGGGCCAAGTAGTTCCCCGATCCTCAGGTTCTCGGTATTTGACTGGTGGTTAACTTCTGGATTAACCACACCAGCTACAACGCACGAGAATATTCTCTGGCCAAGGATGAGGACGGCATTAATCTATGCAGTTAAATATGACTATTCAGAAGGCAATTTGTAACATGATAATTTTTCATATATATTCATGTAACCCAGGCTGGACTCGGAATCACTGTAATTAAGAATGACCTTGAGTTCTTTTTTTTTTTTTTTTCCTGGTTTTTGTTTGTTTTTCTTTCAAGACAGGGTTTCTCTTTATAGCCTTGGTTATCCTGGAACTCACTCTGTAGCCTAGGCTGGCCTTGATCTCACAGAGATCCACCTGCCTCGGGGTGCTGGAATTAAAGGCATGTGCTACCATTGTCCAGCTGTTCCTTGAATTCTTGACTCTTGTCTCTCTCAAGTGCTGAGATCATGGGTGTGTGATGCCTCCCCTGGATTTTGATTTTACTATTTTTAACATCAAATGCGTGGAAGTATAATTTACATGTAGGAATCACCCTCCATAAGATATACCATTTTATAAACTCAGATAACTCCATCCAGAGGTAACTATATCAATTAAATATTACTAATGAGAGGCAAAGAGAGTAGGGTTGAACAATGTAGCACAAATTGGGAAGAGAAACAGATTAAAAGGCCCAATGACTCTCAAGCCCATATTTGGGCAATTGGTACAAACTTCAGTATTAAAACACAGGAAGACTAGGGAAAGGTTATGAGACACACAGGCTGATCGTGATCATCTCAGGTTCGGTTTTATAATCTTCTTCAATCTGGTTTCCATAAGATGTTCCCATCTCTTCAGGGGATCTCTGATCTTCAGGGTTCAGCTCTTGTAAAACAGATAAGTGTTGTCATTGGGAGGGAGATCAGGAGGCTTGGTAGTACTGGGGTAATTTGGTTCTTTATCTTATAGATGTTAATGGATCAATCACTTTGTGTCTGGAATTCAAGTTGACTGTTTAGGAAGATGACAACAAACCTGTAGGTCTGCTTAGGATTTCTGGAGCAGGGCAGTGCAGAAGCTGCCAGTACAATGCATAAAGGAGATTGATAAACACAAAGGCTGAGATGCCAGACCTGTTTTAAATTATCATAAGGGTCCAAGTGAAGACCGACCCAGGGGTTTCCAGCAAAACAACTTCTAAGTTCCACCTCTAGAAAAGAAGGGATTTTGTCTACCCTGGTTAACCTGAGACTTCACAGTGTCAAGACTCTGTTTGTTGTATCCCAGACTGTTAAAAATCCAGGGGAAGCACCTTTAATTCCAGCGCTCAGGAGGCAGAGGTAGGTAGATCTCTGAGTTAGAGGTCAGCCTGGTCTACATAGTGAATTCCAGGACAGCCAGGGCTCCACAGAGAAACCCTCTCTGGAAAACAAACAAACAAACAAACAAACAAACAAACAAACCTACAGGAGGAAGAAGGGCCACTGGGAGGAGGAAGGGGAGGAGCCTTCTGTCTTCATCTGCTCAAAGGGAATATGTAATAGAATTCCCTTTAGAGGCTGTGGAGGCCTACGGGGTGTGTTCTAAGCATCATACCTGGCATGTAGTAGTGTACATTTCATGTAGTTCTAGTTGCTTCTGAAGTCAGTTCACCAGCCTTCCTTTTTTCTTTCTTTCTTTTTTTTTATTTATTTTTTTCTTTTTTTTTCTTTTTTTTTTTTAAAGATTTATTTTATGTGTGAGTACACTGTAGCTATCTTCAGACACACCAAAAGAGAACATCAGATCCAGTTACAGATGGTTGTGAGCCACCATGTGGTTGCTGGGAATTGAACTCAGGACCTCTGGAAGAGCAGTTAGTGCTCTTAACTGCTGAGCCATCTCTCTAGCTCTTCACCAGTCTTCTTTGACTCACTTGATGCTTTCAGTAAAACATTGTTTTTCTATTCTAGTTTGACTTGAAACATAGTACATGGTTAAGTTATTGGTCAACTTTTTAATTCAATACAACCTACAATCACCTGGGAAGAGAATCTTAATGGGAGATGATTGCATGTCTGTGGGAGATTGTATTAACTTAATTGATATAAGAAGAGCCATCTCACTGTGGGTGGAACTATCCCCTAGGCAGGTAATCATGAACTGTGTAAGGGTGGAGAAATTGACCTAAGCATGAGCAGGCAAGCAAGTGAGATATACTTATTTTCTCTACTCTTTATTTATGGCTTTGACCAAGCTGTCCTCAATTAACAGATAGACATTTACTTAAAAGCATGCACCACCACTGCTGCCTAGATTGATTCTCTCTACTCTTGACTTTATGTGATATGAGTAGCTGTTTTATCTTCTGGCTGCCTGGATTTCCCTCCTATGATGAACTATAACCTGAGATTGTGAACTAACAAAATTTTATCAGGGAACTTTATCACAGTGACAGACATGAACCTAGAACAGTAGCTTTTGATCTTTCTGTCCCCAGCTCTCCAGTGCTGGGATCTTGGACATGTACTACCAGAACTGGTTTGTGTAGTACTAGGAATCAAATCCACAATTCTGAGCATGGTGGGCAAGCACAGTATTAACTGGGCCATCATCCCCACACTCCCCAGCATAGGTCTATGTGTTCTGTTCTGACCTTTGCTGTTTTGTTCCATAAATTTACATTCTTGGGCCAAGACTTCTCTCTCACTGTTATCAACTCTTTTTGACTTAAGGAAGGCCACTGATATTCCTCAGCAGCCCCCTGAATCTTTGGAGAGAAACATTTTCAGGCTCCTTCCTGCTGTGGCCAGTGACCTCTTAAATTAAGGGAAAAGGGAATGATCTTTGTTGTTTCATGTCTTTATGGCCTCGGTGATTCAGAGAATAGAAAAGCTTGTCCTCCCACAATAGTCCTGGGTTCTCTCAAGGATTTACTCTCTTTCTACCCTGAACCTGAACATTAACATCCAACCTGTCTACTCTCTTGTCCAGAGAAATGTGTCTTACATAGATGATACTCCCTTCGATGGGCTTAAATTTTTTGATTTTTCTGTGACATTTAAGGGAAATAGTGTCAGCATTCCCTCTACTCCACCCATAGGGGACTTCTGAATGTTAGCATACCCTAGGGACGGCTTTTTCATTCTTTTTAGCTACCTCATAATAAGGACAAAGCCCAGAACACAGAGTTTCTGCCTTAGAAGATACACAACTAAGAAGGATGTTCACTCTAATAGTCAACACAAACAGACCAGAGGCCATCATGACATCAACTGGCCAGATCACAAACACTGAGAAGCAATGACAGGTAAGAATTCCAAGCTTTATGGGAAAGTGTTTGTCAATATTATTTAAGTATATAAAATGGCAATGTAGTTATTGAATTGGCTACATTTAGAAATGAAAAAAATAAATAAATTTGGTCTGTTATGTAATTTGAGATTTGGGAGAAAGTGACTAAGCCAGCTCAGTCAACAGAGTCTCAAGGGAGGGAATGAGGATTGAAAAAGAAGAGACAACAATTAGACAAAATTATAACATGACTCCAGCTGGTACTGAGGCTGAAGCAGTTTATGTCTCTCCAGTCTGCTTTTATATCATTCTAGGTACATCCAAAACACATGATCAGTTTTTAGATCAAAGACAAAGTAATCAAGCGAAGTAGTAAACAAGATCACACAAGATAGTAATTAAGCAAAGAGATCACATGAGGTAGTAATTAAGCAAAGCAGTAAACAAAGTCCCATGGTCACTGTTTCTAGTACTCTTATCTGAGCCTACTTCCTTGTCTGAGCCCAGTGACAAATGCCAAATTCCTAGAAGCAGCACCAAAAGCTCTCAACAAGAAAGCATGTCTTTCTGACACTCTTTTTGGGAGACATAGAAGCGAGGGTCTCTAGACATTGAGCTGAGTCATCAAGGTCATGTTTATCAGACTCTAGCCAAGAACTGGAGTGTGATGACTGGTGTTCGCACATCATTAATGAGGTCACCATGTTGTCTCCTGGAGGAGGAAATAGGGTGTTTTCTTAAAGGCAGATCCCTGGCCTTCAGAACAGGGCTGCCTGGTACAGAAAGCCCTGCTGTTGGTGGCCTTGAAAGGGAGATAGTACCACCCACACTGAGGTGAGAAAGTAGCTACTAGCAATAAATGCAGTCTTTAAGCAAAGAGTTGTCTTTAAACTATGCCAGTATCTTGGCATAGTTTATAAACCTGCCAATCAAAATGTTCCCTACAAAGGGATACATATGCAGGGAAATTGGAAGACTCAAACAGATCCCCAGTAGAGAATGCCAGCTCTTCAACTGATACAACTGGTGACAAAAGGCAGCAGGAGAGAAAGCATCAGGAGGGGGGTGGTGTGGAGGAGACACTGGTGTTTACAGAACTAAGGGGTTTGAATTTCATCCAGAAATCAGGACAGACACTTCCTAAGACCCAGACACTTCTTGGATGAGTTTCTTCCTTCAGCTACTCCCACTCTCACTTCCCAGAAGTCTTCTTCTCATGAACTTTCTGTCTCTGTGAAAAAGTTAGATGCTTTATTTATTATCTACTGTGCTAAGAACCAAGCCTAGGCCTTCTCATGTGCTGGGAAAACTATTTACTACCAAGTGGCATCTCAATCTGTATTTGCGTTTTTACCATATTTAAATGCTTGTTTTAAGGAAGAATTTTTTTTTAACTCAGTGGCAAATAATTGATAGATATCTTGGTATATTTGACATTCCTTGTTATCAGGTGCTATACTGAGAATAAAATAAATAAAGATAAATCTATATGAATGCATACATATACATTTAAAAGTTATTTTTATGTGTTTAAATACCATTCCATACATATTAGTTTTAAGAATCTCTTCCTTTGAAACATATTGTAGACTTTCAAATTCTCAACTTTGATAGAAATTTTACAGTTGCCATGTAGAAATACTGAGAAAATAGATATAATAGAGCTATGACAGATAAAAGATCTTATATAATACAACATTTTAAAGGGATATGTGTAATAAATCACCCTTTATAAAGTGTATCATTCTATCACCTTGGACAACCATGATAATAGAACAATTTTAAAGACAGTTATAAAGTACTAAAAACTAGAACGAAAAGCTGTTATTAGCAGGGTGTGGTTTAAGCCCAACACTTGGGAGGTAGAAGCAGGTGGATCTCTGTGGATCCAAGGCCAGCTTAGTCTACATAGTGAGTTTCAGGACAGCCAGGACTATATAGTGAGACTCCGTCTCAAGAAGGGTTGTGTGTTGTAAGTGACTCTTTAGCCAGCATGTACAAAGGCCTACATTTGATTTCCAGCCCTAACTGGGGAGACATTTTCTTTAGTGTTGTAGCTACTGGGAAGGTAGTGATAATAAATACCCTTTTATTCATTTTCATGTAAAATATATTGGGTCACACAGACACACTGACAAATACCACACACACACACACACACACACACACACACCCACCTATCTATCTATCTATCTATCTATCTATCTATCTATCTATCTATCTATCTATCTACCTACCTACCTACCTATACACATCTATACAGAAATATGTGTACCCTGGCGTGCTTGTGGATGTCAAAGGATGACTGTTAGGAGTTGATTCTCTTCTGTCAGTCTGTGGGGTCTGGGGGACCTAACTCAGGTCATCATCCTCTGTGCCCATGCCTCTTCCTGCTGAGCCATTTTGCCAGCCCTGGAACTTCTTTTTTAAAGAAATTTAAAAATTAGAGGGGTTGGGATCACAAAAGAAAAAAAAGATATATTCTTTTTTTTTTTAATGTGTGAGTGTTTTACCTACATGGATATATCCTGATGTCCAAGGAAGTCAGACCATGTGAAGTTGGAATTTTGGGTGGTTGTGAATCATCATGTGGGTGTTGGGAATTAAATCAGGTCCTCTGCAAGAGCAATATGTGCTCTCAACTACTGAGCCAGCTGTCTCTGTAGCCCCAGCACAGAACATCTGAATTCTGTAACAAACCACTAATGATAGTCAACTTTAGGAAGGGCAGATTTGACGGAGTATAAAACCAGTAAAAAAAAATTCCTCTTGTATTTGTCATGGACGTTCCTAAGGTTCAGTATCTTGGCTACCGTTAATATTGAAGACTCTTTCAGGTCAGAAGATGCTGGTCTTTGGGGATTCTGCGTCTTCTTGGTTTAGGGAGGGGGGTGGGTGAAGGTGGAGATCAGGCCTCACCTGTGTGTGATAGGAGGTTTTTGAAGGGCCACTGTGGCGGATTGTTCTGCTGAGCTGTTGGTTCTACTCAAGAAACTTTCTTGTACACTCCCCATGGAAAACAATTTCTTTCAGACTTTATTCAGAAATGTTGATTTTTGGGGTTGGTGAGCTGTCCCTGTGGGTTAAGGCTACTCAAGTCTGACAATTTGAGTTCAATTCCCTGAACGCTCATAAAGTGGGTGAAGGGAAACATCTCCACAAAATTGTCCTTTATTTCTGCCCCCATGTTGTGGAACTCACGCCCCTCACCCCACCTCATGAACAAGCACACGTAATAGTAATACAAAATAAAAATGGGGAAAGAGTTCATTCTTAGGATAACAATATTTTCTGAATCAAAAGCAAGTTCAGGACATGTATCACTGGTCCATGGCATTTGGATATAAAGTGTTTTGTAAAACGTCTCATGCCTCAGAGGCTTGTTACGTGACTGGTGGGTCTGTTGATAAGTGGTAGAATTATGAGGGTGCTAATTTCATTCATGTTCTTTTTGGAGGTGGGGCCTGTCAGAGGAAGGGACTCACTACAGACACGTCTTTGGAGGGTGTATCTTGTCCGGGGGGCCCCCCCTTGTCTCTTGCTTTGTTTCCTGGTCTCACGAGGTGAACAGTTTCATTCTATCACATATATGCTTTTGCTTCTGGGATGCCTTGTCTCACTTCAGACCTACAGCAATGGACGGAACTGAAGGGATCAAAACCCCCTGACATCATGAACCAAATACATCATTTTTTTCCTATGCCTCAAGTTGTTTATCTCAAGCATTTGTCACAGCACACAGATTTCCTAGCACAGTATGATTTGCTGAGTGAATGAGTGTATGCATGGAAACAGTTCTGTGGAAACTTTGCTACACGGCAGCCACTGTGGTGACTTCATAGACACAGCATGGAAAATAGCAAGCACCTCCTGATCATACTGGGAACGCTTAAAAACGGAACCCAGGTGACAGTGGTCAGGGGCGCAAGACTTTAGTTGTATAGTTGTACTGTTTTCTCACATTGAACATCACCTTGTCTCTGAAATGCCGATTATTATGTCCTCAAAGCTCCCCTGAGAGTTTAGTGAGCCAATGTGTAAATAACTGAATATACGGCAGGCACTCGGGAGCACTGAATATAGTATGCTTCTAAAGAAATCAAGGCATACGAGTGAGCTTAAACCAGAGAACCCCCACCTTTTTGTGTGTTTTACTTTGGACTCTCAATCCTCCTCCTCTACATCTGCGTGGTGGGCTTACAGGTATGTGTTAAGAGGTAGATAACACTTTATTTAAAAGATTCATCCTGTTTTATGTGCACGAGTGTTTTTCTTGCATGTATGTCTGTGCCCCACATTCATGTCTGATGCCCTCAGAGGTCAGAAGAGACCATCAAATGCCCTGGACTTGGGGTTGTGGGCAGTTGTAACCCACCACATGGCTGCTGGGAGTCAAATCCAAATCCTTTGTAAGAAGGACAAGTGCTCTAGGTAACAAGACCCTAGATGACTTCTTCTTCCTCCTCTCCCTCCTCTTTAATAAATTAAAATGTGCTTAAAAATGACCAACTCAGAAATTTAAAAAGAGGGCCTCGCCAAATTCTTTTAAAGGCTAGAGTAGGGCTCATTTGTTTTAAAAATTGAACAACAAAAATTTATTTTTATAATCTTTTGTTGACTCGTTGTGTTAACATTCCTTCTAGGCTCTGTCCAACAGTTACCTGACAATAGCCGGGTAGGCCTGGCTTACTATAAAAGGGAATGTTTGCACCTTCCTCACTCTCTTCTTCTCTCTGACTCTCTTCTCTCCCTGACCCCTTCCTCTCTCTTTCTCCTTTCTTTTCCCCTCTCTCCCGCCACATGTTCCTGTATTCCTAGCTGGCCTCTTCTCCCTTTCACTCTCCCTCTTTCTGTCCCCCCTCCCCTGTTTGTCTTTCTCTGCTTCTACTCTCTTCTCAACTCCCCTTTCCATGTCCTAAATAAACTCTATTCTATGCTATACCCACTGTATGGCTAGTGCCTCAGGGGGAAGGGATGCCTTGACATGAGCCTGCCGAGGCACCACTCCGACCTCACCAAACATGGCCCTACCAAACATAGCCTGGCTCCTCTTTATTATAAAACACAATACTCTGTGAGTTTCACATCATATACCCCAACTCCACTCATTTCCCCCCACCCACCCTCTACCCCTTGCAACCTATCCTCCAACAGAGGAAACAAAAATCTTGCTGTGGAAACTGTAGTGTATCACAGTGTGTCACACAATATACTCTTTTGTCCACACTTCTTTGCTTGCAAATGTTCATTGCAATGACTTGGTCTGGTACAAGGCCTCTGGCTTCTGCTACTCTGTCAATACTGGAACCATACTGGGACTCCTCTCAGATATCTCATTGTTGCCCTGCGTCATGGAGATCCTGTAGTTTTAGATCTGAAGGATAGACCCCTTCTTGCACTCCAGCAGTTCATTGATAGGGTGGATGTTAGGGTGAGCCAATTCAAAGTCATGGAAGTGGGCCTCTGAGGTATGTGAGCTGATCGGCCCATTGTCTCTGCCGCTGTCATGCCTTGAGGTCAGCTGGTTTATCAGCACAAACCCCAACGCCCTTCCTGAAACCCTAGCTTCACCCTGCTGCCCAGGAGTGGTGCAGGGCCTGCTCTCCTGAGTGTTACATCTGGCGCCTGAGACGGCCCAGTTCTCTTGCCCTGTTAACATTCTTTTCTTTAATGATTTGTTTATTTTTTATTTTATATGCATTGATGTTTTGCCTCCATGCATGTCTTTGAGAGTGTCAGATGCCCTGGAGCTGGAGTTAGAGATAGTTGTAAGCTGGAAATTGAACCCTGGTCTTTCGGAAGAACAGCTAGTGCTTCCTTACACTGAGCCATTTCTCCAGGCCCCTAGATTATGTTCTTAATTTGGGAAATTTAATTATACAATTTTAGAATACAATATAACTGGCTGGCCCTATTTCATTTAGAATAAAACATTTTTTTTTCTCTTTTTTCGGAGCTGGGGACCGAACCCAGAGCCTTGCGCTTGCTAGGCAAGCGCTCTACCACTGAGCTAAATCCCCAACTCCAAAACATTTTCTTTTAACAGAAGGTCTTCTCCTGAGGTTGTCATTAATGCTCATTTCTTTCTCTCCAAAAGAACAGAGCTGGTCAGAAGATTGCAAAGCAAAGGGCAGAGGAATAATTCTCAACACAACAGCCTCTCTTCCCTCTTCTTCTCTGCCTATTGGTCTCTCTCTCTCTCTCTCTCTCTCTCTCTCACACACACACACACACACACATACACACACACAGAGAGAGAGAGAGAGAGAGAGAGAGAGAGAGAGAGAGAGAGAGAAATGAAAAAAAAAAACAAACAGAAAAACATCCAAGAGATAGTAAGGATAAGGATAGTAAGTACTTTTGGGTTTTCCAAAGGGAATTTCCTCTCCTTCTTTCCATGCTTGGCTTTTCCCCTCCATCGGGTTGGAAGCTGTGCAGGCAGGATGCAAGAGTATGAGGGCGTGCTGTGCTCTCTGCCAGGAAATTTCCCAAAGCCGAAGAGGGCAGATGGAGAAAGAGACTCTGAGGGAGAGAGCTGCTCTAGAACCAAATCGGGCCAGAGTGCAGATGGCCTTATGCTAACCTGCTTCTTGGTGAAACCTGCCCCAGGTTGGGTGTATATATAGCACAGTGGTAGCGTGCTTCTGTGGCATGACCAAGGAAGGCCCCCCTCTTCAATCTGTAGCACCCAAAACGTGAACAAACTCCACCGACTCACACACAGAATTCCCCCTTCATTTGTCATATAGGTGTTCTTGTGGGTGAATGAGTGTTTACTTTAAAAGTGGCTAATGTTACTTTTTATGTCAGAATCCAATTTTTTCTCAATTTGTCAATTGAACTGTTATACAAATACTTTTTTTAAAAAAATGATTTATTTATTTATATGAGTACACTGTTGCTTTCTCCAGACACATCAGAAGAGGGCATCAGATTTCACTACAGATGGTTGTGAGCCACCATGTGGTTGCTGGGAGTTGAACTCAGGACCTCTGGAAGAGCAGTCAGTGCTCTTAACCTCTGAGCCATTTCTCCAGCCCCAATACTTTTTAAATATAGGGTCTCATGTTCATATAGTACCACACTGGCCTTTGTAGCTGAGGATGATCTTGAGCGTTTGTCTCCCTACCTCAAGTGTTGAGATTACCTGTATGTGCCTGGTTTACACCTGGTGTATAAGGTTCTGGGACTCATAAGTGGGTCTTCGTACATAGCAGGCAAACACTCTGTCACCTGAACTACATCCAAGTCTCTTCTATTTTTCAAGCCAAACGATTGTAAGTTCAGGTATGGAGTTGCCGTGTCTGTGTCAACGCCTACTGTTTGCCACAGAAAAATTTTCCTGTTTTGCCTGAATGTTGCCTGTGCACCACATTCACGCAGTGCCCACGAGGGCATCAGATCCCCTGGAATTGGAGTTGCATGGTTGTGAACTGCCATGTGGGTGCTGGGAACCAAACCCAGGTCCTCGGGAAGAGCAGTCAGTGGTCTTAACCACTGGAACATCTCTCCAGGCCTACAGGATGATTTTTCAAAGTAGGATGAACCCAGTAGCTGCAGCAACATTTTGCAGATGAAAACTCCGTCTTCAGGCATTACCGCCAACACCTCCACGTCTCTGTGATGTTGTGATGGTTTGAACGAGAATGGCTCCGAGAAGCTCACAGATTTGAATATTTGGTTCCCTCTGGATGATACTGTTTGGAGGGATTACGTGTGGCCTTGTTGGGGTAGGTGTGTCAGTGAGGGTGGGATTTGAAGCTTCAAAAGTCCAAACCATTTCCAGTTCATTCCCCACCTCCCTTTTGCCTCATTAACAGCTGACTTCTCTCTCCAAACCCACCAATTTAATTTATACCAGTTTGCTTGCTTCTTTTTAAGCCTACATCCTTAAAAACATTACTTGATTTTATTTTGTATGTATGGCATGCATGTGGACCATGCGAATGACTGGTTCCCTTAGAGACCAGAAGAGGGTATTGAATCTCCTAGAAATGGAGTTACAGATGATTGTGAACTGCCATGAGGGTGCTGGGAACTAAACCCACATCCTCTGTAAGAGCAACAGTTCAATTGACAAATTGAGAAAAAATTGGATTCTGACATTGCACTCTTCAGCTCCTCCCTCCTTCTCTCCTCCCCCTCCCTCCCTCCCTCCCTTTCCCTCCTCCTCCTCCTCCTCCTCCTCCTCCTCCTCTTCTTCTTCTTCTTCTTCTTCTTCTTCTTCTTCCTCTTCCTCTTCTTCTTCCTCTCTCTCTCTCTCTCTCCTCTCTTCATTTCTTTTTTCCTCTTTCTTTTTGAGAAAGGAGGCCTTGATATCAAATTTGGCTAATTTTGAGACGGAAATATTACACTTGCATTTGTAGAGCACCAGCTATTTGTGCCTTGAATTAATTATGTTTCTGTGTCAGTGTCATTCAGATATTTCATCCTGCCACACCTACTCCAACCCATTACTCCATCCTATTCATCATCTCTGGGGATTGTTCTGTAAAGCATTGCTCTATGGTGATCTTGTTGAGCTATTTCCCATGAAATATGGGAAGACACGAGTAAGACCATAACATGTTCCAGGAAAATGGCGTGCTGAGTCAGCTCTCAGCAGTTATCTCTGCCCAGTCTTATGACTTCTGAATTACGCACTATTGCTAGGAAGTCCCATAGCACATTTATTCCAAATGATGTATTGCTAATAAATCTGGAGAACATTTCAAAAGTCCCAGAGAGTCAGTGGAAAATTGTTTTATATAGTCACCTAAACACATAGTATATTTTCTACATTTATGTTTAAAGATACTACTAGGAAAGGGATGGGGGAGTAGATTTGAAACAGGGTTAGAAAGTTTGGCAATGTTTGGTTTCATGTAAATGTTCGCACAGTTCCTCATTAATAATAATAAATGTTGAAACCAATAGCAACAGCTAAGGTACCTGGGGTGTTTTAAAGGCCACTATACTGTAAGGACTCAAACATTTTTTTTTTCGTTTTTTCGGAGCTGGGGACCGAACCCAGGGCCTTGCACTTGCTAGGCAAGCGCTCTACCACTGAGCTAAATCCCAAACCCCGGACTCAAACATTTTAATAAATTTCATTTCTATAACTTTTTTTTTTTTGGTTCTTTTTTTTTCGGAGCTGGGGACCGAACCCAGGGCCTTGCGCTTCCTAGGTAAGTGCTCTACCACTGAGCTAAATCCCCAGCCCCTATAACTTTTTTTATTCTCTCTACCCAACTGGATTTCCTGGGAGGCCAAGGCTTATGCAGCAACCCCAGGGTCTGTTGTCCGATCTTCAGATATGGATGGCCAATGGGTGCTACTGGCAAGAGGGCAGTTGGTGTTAATTTCCTGTGCAGCATCAGACAATACTCAGTTATCTTTCCTACAGTGGGAACCTGGGCTGTGACATTGTGCCATTCTCCTCAGGGTATGCATAGCCCATAAGAAGCCTCTCTGTCGGGGCTGGGGATTTAGCTCAGTGGTAGAGCCCTTACCTAGGAAGCGCAAGGCCCTGGGTTCGGTCCCCAGCTCCGAAAAAAAGAACCAAAAAAAAAAAAAAAAAGAAAAAAAGAAAAGAAAGAAGCCTCTCTGTCTTCAGGGGGTTATGGGGCTCTGCCCAACCCTTCATATCCAGTCCCTTTGTGGAGCCTCCCACATCACCCTGCTGGAGGCACCATCTCACTTCCCAGCACTATCCTGGCTGAAGTACTTAGTGGGTTGGATGAATTTGGAAATAGTCTTCCTCCAAGCTTTAATGGCACTGCCTAATTCTTCCAGCTCCAGAGTGGCTACTCAGAGTTTTAATGGTGCTGCCTCATTTTTCGACCTCCAGTGTGGCTGTTGAGACCTCTGTATTCCATCCATTAATTTATGCCCTGTCATCACCAAAATCTCCTAAAATATTGTCTTTGTTGCGAAGATTCTCAAAGTTGTGCCAGGGTCTCATGTAGCTCTAGACTGAGTTTATTCTATCTAGGAAGACCTTGGTTGTGTGGTCGGATGATATAAACATGCACCACCATTCCTGACTCTCTGCCATGACTCGGCCAAATATGAGATGGCTGTAATTATGTGAGCTCATGGTTTGACTTCTGTTTTGTTTTGTTTTGTATTGCTCCACATACCTGTTTTTGTGACAGCGCCATGCTGTTTTCAGTACTATACCTCTGTAATATAGCTTGCTCTCTGAAATGGCCACCTCTCCAGCACTGTTCGTTTGCTCAGGAGTGCTTTAGCTCTCTGGAGTCTTTTGTAATTCCATATGAATTATAGGATCTTTTTCTTTTATTTCTATGAGGAATGTCATGAGGATTCTGATCAGGATTACATTGAAACTGTGAATTGCTTTTATTAGGAAAGTCATCTTCATGTTATTAGTCCACCAATCCACAAGCATGAGAGGTCTTCCCATTTCCTAGTGCTCTCCTCAATCTCTTTCTTCAGAGACAAACAGTTCTCATTGTTGAGGACTTTTATTCCCTTGGTTAGATTTATTTCTAGATTTTTCTTGAGGCCATTGTGAATGGGAGTGTTTCTATGATTTCATTCTCGACACGCTCGTTATTGCTAGGTAGAAAGATCACTGATTTGTTTTTCCTGATTCTGTATCCTGCCACTTTACTGAAAGTGTTGGTCATTTCTTCATGGGAACTCTTCCATATAATATCAAATCATATCTGCAAATAGGGACTGTTTCATTTCTTCTTTCCTTTTTGTATCCCTTAAATGTCCTCTTCTTGCCCACGTGCTGCTTGCTTCAGTTAGTACTTGAGCAGTGTATTGAGAGGTACTTCAGTTGGTGCTTGAGCAGTGTATCCAGAAGCAATGGTGTTGATGGACAGCACTGCTCATATTAGTGGGATTATTTTGTGACCTTCCCATTTAGGTGACGTTGGCTGTGGATTTATCTTACATAGCTTTTATTCTGTTGAAGGACATTCCCTAATCGTTCTCTCTTTAGGATTTATCAAAGTGTGTTGAACCTTGTCAAAGGCCTTGTCTACATCTACTGAAGTGATATTGTGATTTTTTTTCTTTAAGTCCATCTATATGGTTATATTTATTGATGCGCATATAGTGAACCATCTCTTGGTATAAACCCAACTTGGTCATGAGGGATGGCACTTTGGATATTTGCCTGTATGCAGATTGCAGATATTTAATTGAGAATATTTGCATCTGCGTTCCATAGGGATATTGGCTGTCATTTTCTTTTATTGTCCTTTTCCTAGTTTTGGCAGTAGAGTGATTTCTACCAGTAGACTGGTTTCGTCAAAGGAGTTTGGGGGTATTCCTTCTGTTTCTATTTATTCGTTTATTTATTTATCTATTTATAATAAGAAGTGTTAGTTGTAGGTCTTTGAAAGTAGAATTACATACTTTCTCACATTTGGGTCTCCGGCAGTGTTCTGCTATGAATGTGTCTGGCCTGGACCCTTTCTCGTCAGAAGGTTTTTATTACTGTTTCAGTCTTCTTCTTTATTATGGGTCTGTTTAGGTCATTGACCTCTTCCTGTTTTAACATTGGTGGTTCAGATGGATCTAGAAACCCCTGCATTTCTTTTAGATTAGTTCTTTAAGAAGTGTGTTCAGTGTACTTTGATCATATTCACCCCTCCTCCAGGTCCAACCAGATCCACCCCCTTTCCAGCCTACCCAAGATTGTGCTCTCCACTTTAAAACCCATCACACCTAATTTGTGCTGTCCACATGGTTTTCTTAACTCACTCAGCTCTGACAACCTTCTAATAACTTGCCCTTAGGGTCAGTGAGATGGCTTAGTAGGCAAAGGATCCCACGTGGTGAAAGGAGAGAAATGATCCCCACAAGTAAACACACACACACACTCTCTCTCACACACACACACACACACACACACACACACACACACACACACTACAATAAACGAATGTAAGAAGTAATTTTTTTCCCTCATACTGTGGGTAACTCTGCTATGGCTTTCAGATTCAGACAGATCTCCCTGCAGCCTAGGAAGGCAGTGTGCAAGCGACGCAGGAGGCCAGATCCTGGGATGGGGAGAAGGAGGTCCAACAAATCTTTAAAAAATAAACCTAAAACATATGCTCCATTTTGAGCAGATTAGCACCAGCATCCTCTGCTTGGGAAAACAATAGCAGCCTTTACCATCCCTCCTGCTCACAATGTGCGAGCAGGGCAAGGCCCACTGCCTCTGAAGCTCGTGTTTGTCTGACCAGGGCCAAAGAGAATGACTCACTAATGAGGCCCAGATTTCCCTTGGTCTAACATGCCAAAACCATTGTTTAGTAAGACTTGAGAGCAATTCCTTAAAAATGATACAATCTTAAAGTGTCCAATAAAATAACCACAAAATGAAAATTTCAGACTAACTATATTATACCATTCCTGTAGATTCAGCTAAGCAAAACAATTAGGTTACGGTCCAATAGTGTGACCTGAGGCTCCTATTTAAAAAAATAGATAAAGCTACACCTTTGTTAATGAGCCTACAGGCTGATAACTGATTAGACATTGGTAATTGTAGCATTGGAATGTTGCAGATCCAGACCCCGAAATCTTTAGTCCCTTTAATAGCCAATCATGGCTCACCTCTAACATCTCCGTGATTATCAGGTAAACACTTTGGAATGTTTAACAAGCTGTTAGCTTCCATGATCCCAGAGGCTAAGGCTGCTGTTACATAGTAATGTAGCAGAGATGTCTCCATTTTGTTGTAAGCTGCCTACCTGCTACCCCCTTGCAGTACATTTGCGAAGTGCGTTGGTTTGTGACTTTCTTTTATTCTGCAATAATAAAAATTTCATGAAACGATTTCCACACTAGAACATGTTACTTGGAGCAAACTGAATCTGTATTCCCAGGGGGGAGCTGTGGTCACACTTATTTGGCTCGAGAATAAGCTCTTCCTCCCTTTGAAATTAGAGCTGCGTTTTATATGGACAACAGTAAGAGTTCTACACGCTGGCAGCAATTTCATCTAACGCACAAAGACACCCACCATGTGCAAGGGTGCATGGGTGCAGTATCTTGAAATATAAGTACCAGGACTTGGGGATGGCCCAGTGGGTCAAGCGCTTGCTTTTCCTGTGCAAGTGTGAAGATTTGAGCCCAGGTTCCCAGAATCCACATAAAAGCCAGGCAGGGGTGGCCACTGCCTGTAATCCTCACTCTTGGGAGGCAGAGAATGTCCCATACTAGTTCGAATGGGTGAACTCTAGTTTCAATGAAAGACCTTGCCTTAGAAGGGAGAGTCAATGGGGAAGACACACTCATCGATTTCACAACTCCATACACACATCCATACATATGTTTGTGCACATTCCCCTACATGTGTGCTCATACATAGGAACGTATATACACATGTACAAACATAGCTCTCTCTCTCTCTCTCTCTCTCTCTCTCTCTCTCTCTCACACACACACACACACACACACACACACACCCTTTATAATTTAATATGCCTAACTAGCTCAATGGCTGGGCACTTCCAAACCTTACCTTGGCTAGCACACATTCCCCTCCAGTATTCTTGGATTAATACTTGCTAAATCTATATTTTATCAGACCCAATAGGGAGAGTGATCCCTTACATGTTGGCTGGCCTTTAAGTTTGATCTTTCTGCTTCCCCATTGTGGTGATTCTCTCCTTCCTTGTCTCTTCATCTGTCTGGGAAATCTAAAAGTCTAGCCTCTGTCTCTCTACCCAGTCATTGGCCATTGGCTACAGGTTTCAAATTATGTAATGACAGCCTTAGCTTTTGGGTTCATGGAAGCTAACGGCTTTATTTCCCAGTCAGAGCCAACTGGAGGCAGGTTTCTTTTAGCCTACATGCGGGACACTGCAGTTTTTTGGGTAACACAATTAGCATGAGAACACACACACACACACACACGCACACACACACAGGACTGGAGATTTAGCCCGGTTGGTGCTTGTCTAGCATGCACAAGGCCCTGAGTTCAACACCAGCACTATGGTGGGGCACAGCTCTGCACAGCTGTAGTCCCAGCAGTTAGGAGGTGGAGGTAGGACAATCAGCAATGCAAGGTCGTTCTCAGCTGCACAGCAAATGTGAGGCCAGACTGGGCTGCATGAACTGGGACGACACTCCCTCCCCCAACCCCCAGTCTTAATTTTAAAGTAATTTTATAACTCGGCACAGTGGCACATGCTTTTAATTATAGCACTCAGGCGTTTAAGACAATTGCAATATGAGGCCAGCCTGGGCTACAGAGCAAGACCCTATTTCAAAGTAACACAGAAAGAGCTGTTGATGAGACCCCGTAGCACAGTGCTTGCCTAGCATGAGAAGGGCCCAGACTTCATTATTCATACAGGTAGCATTATACATACACCCAGTAGTCTTATCCAGGACACCCTGTAGCCTCTTCTCATTCATCTGCCATAGCTTGGGGATCTTCTCATATCAATACTTCCTTCAATTTTTAAGAATGAGCACACAGTTCACCTCCAGGTCCAGGTTTTGTCATTTGTTTACCTAGCACTATTATTCAAACATGGCTGTGCTGAGTTGTCTATTGCTGAATTAAAAAATGGAAAATAGTTCTTAGAAGTGGAATCGTTGGTTGACGTTTAGGAAGGCTTAACATGTGAAGATCCTGCCTCCCTGTGCTCCAGCAGGCCAGATAGGTTGAGTGTCTTTGCAGTAGAAGTCCATGAAGAAACAGCAATTTTGCCTCCCGGCCCCTATTCATTTAAAGAGTGAGTATAAACAGAATGACTAGACTGGCTGTGTCGTGTATGCTTGTAATGTCAGGACTCAGGAGCCTGAGGTAGAAAGGATCCTAGATCCGAGGCCAGGTTAGGTTATAAAAGTGAGATCCTTTTTAAAACCAAGCAAGCAACCAACTGATCGATTGACCAACCAACAAAAGCCAAACCACCAAAATAAATAAATAAATGAATAAATAAGCAAGTAAGCAAATAAATGAATAAATAAATAATAGGCATGTGATATCAGTGAATTTGTGCTCTGACTGAGCTGTGCAGATTAAGGAACTCCAGCAATTGTCATAATTAAGAACGGAAGGTGTTTGAATCTGCTCCTGGCCGGAATCCTGTCCTGGAGTTCCTGACCATGACACCCTACTAAAGGGACCAAGAGAACTAGTCATGTAGCCCAGAGTTCTCCATGCTAATGAGGTATGGAGATGAACCCTGATGGTTTAACCAATAAGCTTCCTTTCTGGGGCATTCCTTCTGCAAAAGGTCTTTTATCTGTGGTCCACTCAGAGTTAGTCATATGCACCTTTTCCACCGCAAATAAACACTTTCGACAAAGAAAGACTGTCTCCTCCTTCTTCCAGGATCACCTTGGGGATGGGGGCATACCTTTGTCATACAGAGTTGTGCCTAAGACTCCCCCTAGAAGGACCCTCTGCACTCCTGGCACTCACCCTGAGTTATGCCAGTCTCCCCCTGCCCCAGGCTCACCTCAGGGGAATTCTCAACCCCTCCAGGTCCTGGTGGTGTCTGGGTGCCCTTGGCCATAGGCTACATCATTTCTCGCCCAGAGAAACGGTGTGGGACCCCCATTTTAGGCTGTGTTCCCCCTCCCCTGAACGGGTGTGGAATCCTGTAAACTCGACACTCCACATAGGGAGAAGGGAACATGTTTCACCTCCCTGAGTGGTGTCCCCATACGCCAGCAGCAAGGGGAAACGCGGAACCACAGAGATCAGGAATTAAGCCCTGCCACTGGTCTTCACTGTCCGTTCTCCCGTCCTTGTGTGCGATGCGATTCTCAAGTGGGTACACAGTTGCCGACTGATGAGTAGGTCTCTGTGGGCAGGGCTTAGTGACCTAAGACACTCATGAGAGCCAACTCCGCCGTCTGGAAGCGAGTCTAGACACAGGCAATTCAGAGGAAGGCGGCAGAGCAACCGTAGAGAAGCTAGTCTTCCGAGCCGCCCTAAGGAGTCAGAAATTAGGGGTCTGGAATTGTCTCATCCTTATGCCTGGAATGTTCCTGAGGACAGAAATTAGCTTCATGCTCTATCTTGAATAAAGACAGAGTTGCTTTTTATTCATTTTTCCATAGTTAAGTGTGTACGTTTATATGTTAATACAGAGAAAGCCTCATAAACTACTATTCTGAATAGGAAAAAGTGATTTGTACTGAGGAAGTTGAGGCAGAATAAAGAGGAAGGAAAGAGAAAATTGTTAAGAATTTTATTCCTTGAAATGATTTTATACTGAAGTGAAATAAGGCAACATTTAAGATGTATGGAACAGAACCCATCCTAATTGCAACGATTTCTGTAGGCGTCTGTGCCCATGTGACTTTTCTATTTATATCAGTGAGAAGGTGGAGGAAAATAACATTTTATTCTACTTGGTAGGTGACTGGTGCCATTTTTTTTTTAATTTGTGAAAATCTGTCTCCCTTTCCTAATCCTATATTTTAACCAGACATGATGTCATATGAATCTGTTACAATTTTTCTTCTGAGGTAAAAGTTATTATTAGATTTCTCATACTTTTATTAACCTTGTCTTCTAGTTCTTTCCCAGAGCGCTAACAAAACACCCCGTGAGTAACGCTGACCCATTGCTATGCTGAGGTGTTCCCTGCTATGGCAGCACTGGAAGAGCCCTATAAGGAGAGATTCTGCACATCACGGCTTTAATAGCTTCTCTCTGTGACTCAGCCTCCTCCTCACTTCTTCCCCACCATGTCTGGGCTCATGTATAGGAGGATCAATATGTCTTATTTATTTCTCATCGACTAAGAAGAATCCACTGTTGAAAGCACAACTTCCATTTTTTAAAAATAATTTTATTACCTGTTCATTTATTATGTTTAAAATTTCTTTATCATCTATATTATTTATTTACAATTCAAGTGTTATTCCCCTTCCCAATTTCCCCTCTGCAAACCCCCTGCTTCTATGAGAGTGCTCCCTCACCAACCCCTGCTTCTGCCTTAGCATTCCCCTACACCGGGGCATCAAGCCTTCACAGGACCAATGGCCTCTCCTCCCATTGATCCCAGATAAGGCCATCCTCTGCTACATATGCAGCTGGATAACTTCCATTTTTAAAAATCCAATCAGCTTGCTCCCTATAGATTTATTTTTCTTTATTAATTTTATCTCTCACACATATATGAAATATAATATATTATAAATATAATATAAAATATTATTATATACATATATGTGTGTGATATATACATATACATATATACATATACATATACATGTACATATACATACATATATATATAAATTCAGAGTTTCCCTGTATAGTCCTGCCTGTTCTGGATTTTGTTCTGTAAACCAGGCTGGTCTCAAAATCACGGAGACCCGACTACTTCTGCCTCCCAAGCGCTGGAATTAAAGGCCTGCGCCACCACTAGCCAGCGCATTTGTATATTTTATATACAGGGATATGCACGGACATTACATGTTCAGTTCAAAACTATTTTTATCTTTACATTTATTAGTTTGTTTGGAGAGTGTGCCACAGTACATGCAGACATCAGAGGACAGCTTTTGGGCGCTGATTCTGTCCTTCCATCATGTTTGTTCCAGGGATCCAGCTCGAGTCATCAGGCTAGATGCCAAACACCGTTACTGGCTGCGTACTTAGTAGGCCCTCCGTTCAATGAGTTTTGACAAACCAAGACGCTGACTATATCTACCCCGGGGATAGATTTCCTCACAGTCCTGGACAGCAGCTACTCGGCTGCGGGTTGAGCTTCCGTTTTGCAGCAGTCACTTGGACATTTGTTGCCACTGCGACTATAGTGAGTATTAACAGTATTAACTATTAATAGTGCAATGTGTCAAGAAGTGGGTCCTCGGTGCTGAAGAGATGCTTGAGCCGTTAAGAGCTCTGGCCGTTCTTCCAGAGGTCCTACATTAGTTCCCAGCACCCATGTCGGGTGATTCACAGCTGCCTCGAACTCCAGTTCCAGGAGACCTGATGCCCTCTGCTGGCCTCTGCCGGAACTGCACATATGTGGTGCACAGCTGTATATATGAACAGAATACCCACATAAAATAGTGCCAAAATCTCAAAAACAAGTTTTAATGAGTAAGATACATACACTAAAATACATATTAAGTATAAAAACATAATTAATATATAAATATATGAAAAACATCCAAAAAGGAAGTGGGACCTCCAAGAGGCGCTTAAATGATTCTTAATGCCCAGAGATTGTGAGGTCACACACACTAAGTTTCTTGCCCAGTTTGTGCTGCAAGACTGAGTGACTCTCAGTGCACAGTGGGTTGTTTGCAGTTGCTGCTGTCACATGTGGGGCCATTAGGGACATTCTGTGTCCTTTAGTGAACATGTGTTAGTTACTGAAAATGTTTTATTCTGGGCTGGAGAGATGGCTCAGAGGTTGTTAAGAGCAGTATTCTCACAGGCAAATCACCCTTAAAAATGGTTTTGTTCTGGGACAGGGTCTCAGTCTGCACTGCACTCTGGCCTTACGCTAGCAGCTGTCCTCATGGCTCAGTCTCCCTCAGGTGCACTCTCTCCAGCTTTAATCTGTTGCTTGTGAATAACATCGGTTGCATCCTCCCCCACGTGCCAGGCTTACATTCCATTTGTCAATTGCTTGTTAAGTGGAATTTCTGGTCTGTGAGGTTTTAATCAACAGTAGCATTGTTTGTTTGCTTTCCACGTGTCCCTGTCGCCTTCTTTTCTTGCCCTCTCTTGGCTGAGATCAACAATGAAAAATGTTCCATTCCTTCTTATCTATTGACATGATTTTTTAACCTATCCCTTTGTCATTTTTTTTAATTACTATTTTTTAGTGTTGTTGAGAGTAGAAGAGCCATCTCTAATTTGTCACTGACTACAAATATTGTTTTGCTCTTTACAATGATATTATAATTTCATAACTGGGCAATAGCTGTTGTTACTCTGGTTGATGTGCGTGTTGCCTCTACAATACATTGCTAGTTAATTACTTGCTATTATTTATTACATACAAATAAAATGATAATAAGGCAATGTGAGGTGCATATAAATTTTAGAAGAGATAAAACTAATGCATGTAATTTAGGATACCAATTTACACTTGATTTCCTTTATTATTTTCAGTTAAGGTGTCTTACATTTTTATCTTGGAGTCTCAGAGTTTCGTGTGATAGCATTTTCCTTAGCTTTTAACTTGAACTTCTCTTAGTGTTGGAGACAAATCCTTGACTTTGTTTTCTTGATTAAAAAAAAGAAAAGCCTTAGTTTAGGGGCTGGAGAGATGGCACAACAGGTAAGAGAGACGTTAAGTTAAGAAATGGCTCTTACAGAGGACCCAAACTCCATTCTGGGTAGCCATACTAGGCTACCAACTCCCATCTGCAACTCCAGCTTAAGGGATCCAGGTCCTCTGGTTTCCACGAATGCCTGCAAACACACACACACACACACACACACACACACACACACACACACACACACACACTTAAAAGTAAAATATTTTTAAATGTCTTCACTTTGCCTTCAACATGCATATTCAAGGAGTGCTTTTAATTCCCCATTTCTGAAGGTTTCCCTTCCCCTAGTATTAAGCAATTTATTTTTAATAATTTTATACATTACATATTTTGGACATTTTGCCCTTTCCCCATGTCTCTCTTTCTCATGCCTCCCGCCCCCCAGCACGACATGTTCTCAACCTTAACAGATGCTCCTGTCTTTGTGTCTTTTGTGTGTGTGATCTTGAGTCAGGGCTGTTTGCGTGAGCACCGGGAATGGAGCATGGACACAGTAACAGTGGCTATACTGCTACCGAAAGTTCTGCTAACATGGGAGCCCTGTTCTCTGTGTCAGTGTTTCCCTACAATTTAGTGATGTTATCCCATTAGCTTCTAGCCTTTAGTCTAGTGGTATTTGGGTAAAAAAAAAAATCACTTGTAATTCAGATTTTTGTTTCCCCGTTTATGTTGTTTTCTAGTTTGCTTTAAGATTTCATTTTCAAGGCTGGGCAGTGATGACATACACCTTTAATCTCAGCATTCCAGAGGTGGGTGGATCTCCGTGAGACCAGTCTCAGCCTGGTCTACAGAGTGAGTTTCAGGACAGCCAGGGCTACACAGAGAGAAACACTGTCGTGAAAAACCAAAGAGAGGGAAAAAAGGTTTTGTTTTCAGCAGCCGGCCTACACTGTAGTTGTTGTCTCGGAGGCTCACTGCCTCTGTCTGCTAACCTCGTCCTAGACCTGGAGGCATCTGTCCTCTGGACAATCAGGCCTTGAACGTTTTCAGCCTCAGAGCCTGACTGCTGAATGAGCTCACCCTTTGTATTTCATTCTGAACTCTGGCTGGCTGGTTCAACTCAGTCGCTCAAACTCCTCTCCCAGGCGACAGATTCAATCTGGCTTTTCTCAACGCCTCTTGAATTGCTCTGCTTGGCTGCATATTAACTCTAGCAATCTGTTCTAATCCTCTGGCTCCTTCTCATTCTCTGGTTCATTCTGTCTTCACCTGTGTCTAGCTTGTTCTCCCTCTGCAACCTGCTCTCTGTACAACTGTCCCGGTCTCTTCTCCCTCTCAGTGCTGCTCTCCATGAACTCTACTGTATTTCTGCACTGTATTCTCCCTTGAGGAAATGTTCATGGTGGGTGTCCTTGGGGTATCTTATCTCTGCTCATTCCTGTCTCTGCGTTCTGTCTGCCCTGAGCTGAGGAGTCTCCGATTCTACACAGTCCCCCTCAGCATCACTGCCGGGGTTCAACCACAGGCTGAACCTCTCTGAACCTGAGAGCTGAAAGAAACCCTCTCTCCTTTATGCTGGGTATCTAATGCCAGGAATCATAATACAGTTTTCTAGATGAGAAAAACAAAACAAAATAAGATAACAAAGAGTAAAGACCAAACCTATGCCTGAGAGAGCCCTTGTCAATACCCCTGAAAACCTTCATGTGTGTCTGGTAGAACCATAGCCAGACAAAACCGTCTCTAAGGCTCATGAGTGTTAAGCCTCCTACCAGTCATGAGCAAAACTCATCTTGCTGCCCAGCTCTCATCACATGCAGGGCTGTTCCTTCAGGAGGTTGACGAAGGGGGTAATAGCAGCGGAACACGGGTCAGTGCTGGTTCATCTGTGGCCCTCCTCTGCTCTCTCTACAGAACCTAGGCTAACAACTTTTGCAATAATTTCTGGGGGCAGGAGGATATCACCTAACACTTTGGCTTTATAAATATCCAATTGAATCTTGGAAATTTAGGTTTGTAAAAATTTTTGTACAGTTTTTTGATAAGGGAACTCCATTGGCTATTTATCACGATCTTAACATCGTTCTCGAAACGTAGTAGCTTATAGCAACGCACACTTATTTTATACAGTTTTCGAAGGCCAGACATCCAGGAGTGGCAGAAATGGGTGGTTCTGGCTCATGGCCTCAGATGAAGTCATAGGCTGTGGCTGGAGTCATTTCAGAACTGAAGTTGGCCCGAAGAACCCACTTCCAAGCTTACGCACATGGTGAACGACTGGAGTGGATTCCTCATAGGCCATGGCTTAGGAGTCTTCGTTCTTTGCCAGTGGGGCTTTCCCTTGGATGGCTGAGTATTTATAAGATAGATGGCTTCTCTAGAATGAGAGACACACACACACACACACACACACACACACACACACACACACACGGTATCCAAGTGGGAAGTCAGTCTTTTATGACCTAATCTAACAGAAAACATCTGCTGTCTGCTGCTGTCTCATAGATCAAACCTGACCTTTTATGGGAATACCAGGAGGAGGGTATCATTGTGCGATTTTATTTTTTGTTTGTTTTAGTAATGACCATTTATTTATTTTCTGTTTGTTTATTTAAAACTTTGTATTTATTGTGTTGGTCAGGTGTGTTTGTATACACCTTTGATCTCAGCATTTGGGAGACAGAGATGGGGGGACCTAGGAGTGGGGAATCAGCCTGGGGTATATAGCTAGTTCTAGGCCAACCAAGGTCACCCATATCTACACCCTTGTCTTTCAAAACAGACAGACAACAGCAACAAAAAAAAAAAACCAACAAAGCAAAAAAATCGTGTGTGCGCGCACGTGTGTGTGTGTGTGTGTGTGTGTGTGAGTGCGTGCACGCTTGTGCACAGGTGGGAGCGAGTCTCATCTCTTTCTCCTCTTCTCCAAGGCTAATCCTTCGCCTTTGCTCCAGAGAATCCCCATCATCCTTGGCTGTCCAGCTCCTTCACAAATGCATCTAAATACTCCGTCTTTGCTCACATCTAAGGAGCTTTCCCTCGTTTGATTCCCTTTAGCCATTGCCTTCTGCGTAGCACAACCATAGCCAAGAATCTTTCTTCTTTGCCTGCCACAGCACCCGCCACAGGAATCTGAGGTTGGCTGACCATTTTCAGTATTTTAATGTCACTTAAGTGAATTATAGTGTCCTATACACTCCCTACTTAAAACGTTATCTCTCGGCTGGAGCCACTGTCGCCGAGCCCAGCCTATGCTGCTGCTGCTGCTCGCCCATCGACCCCCATCGTGCACTAGCAATCTCAAAAGATTCAAAGTCCAAGATAACAGCCCTCAAGGACCAGCTGACTGTGAATCTTCTTAAGGAAGAACAGGTCCCCCAGAACAAGATTACAGTTGTTGGGGTTGGTGCTGTGGCATGACTGTGCCATCTGTATCTTCATGAAGGACTTGGCCGATGAGCTTGCCCTTGTTGATGTCATGGAAGACAAGCTAAAGGGAGAGATCATGGATCTCCAGCATGGCAGCCTTTTCCTTAAGACACCAAAAATTGTCTCCAGCAAAGACTACAATGTGACTGCAAACTCCAAGCTGGTCATTATCACGGCGGAGGCCGGTCAGCAAGATGGAGAGAGCTGGCTCAATTTGGTCCAACGAAACTCAAACATCTTCAAGTTCATCATTCCGAACATTGGGAAGTAGAGTCCACAGTGCAGGCTGCTCATTGTCTCAAATCCAGGGGAAATCTTGTCCTACGTGGCTTGGAGGATCAGTGGATTTCCCCAAAGCTGAGTTATTAGAAATGGTCGTGGGGTTGGGGATTTAGCGCAGTGTTAGAGCGCTTGCCTAGCAAGTGCGAGGCCCTGGGTTCGGTCCCCAGCTCCGAAAAAAAGAAAAGAAAGAAAAATGGTCGTGATCTGGATTCAGCTTGGTTCTGTTACTTGATGGGAGAAAGACTGGGAGTTCACCTGCTGAGCTGTCACAGGTGGGTCCTAGGAGAGCATGGCGACTCCAGTGTGCCTGTGTGGAGTGGTGTGAATGTTGCTGGCGTCTCCCTGAAGCCTCTGAACCCAGAATTGGGCACACACACGGACAAGTAGCCATGGAAGGATGTTCACAGGCATGTGGTTGACAGTGCATAGGAGGTGATCAAACTGAAAGGTTGCACATCCTGGGCCATTGGCCTCTCCATGGCAGACTTGGCCGAGAGCATAATGAAGAACCTTAGGCAGGTGCATCCCATTTCCACCATGATTAAGGGTCTCTATGGAATCAATGATGACGTCTTCCTCAGTGTCCCGTGTATCCTGGGACAAAATGGAATCTCAGATGTTGTGAAGGTGACACTGACTCCCGAGGAGGAGGCCCGCCTGAAGAAGAGTGCAGATACCCTCTGGGGAATCCAGAAGGAGCTGCAGTTCTAAAGTCTCCCCAGTGTCCTAGCCCTTCACTGTCCGGGCTGCAGCAGGGTTTCTATGGAGACCACACACTTCTCATCTGAGCTGTGGTTAGTCCAGTTGTGTTGAGGTGGTCTTTGGGAAATCTCAGTTCCCACACCTCTACCCTGTTGCTAAGTGGTACTTGTGTAGTGGTAACCTGGTTAGTGTGACAGTCCCACTGTCTCCAAGACACACTGCCAACTGTGTGCAGGCTTGGATTACCCTGGGAGCCTGCTGCATTGCTGCTCTGTGCACCCTCACCAAACATGCCTAGGCCAATGAGTTCCCAGTCAGTCATAACCTGGCTCCAGTGTGTAAGTCCATCGTGCATATCTTGTGCATAAATGTTCTACAGGATATTTTCTGTATTATATGTGTCTATAGTGCACATTGCAATATTACATGAAATGTAAGATCTGCATATGGATGACAGAACCAACCACTCAAGTGTCATGCCAAGGAAAACACCAAATAAACCTTGAACAGTGGGAAAAAAAGTTATCTCTCCTTGCTCTGATAGAAATACAGAAAGTTAGATAGATTCCCCATTCTCCATTGATATTTTATTCATTTCCTAATAGGAAAATGAGCCAATTATCTGGGGGGTGAAAATGCTTGCTACCAGTTTTTTTTTTCTCTCCAGGCTCCTCATCGTCAGAGGGTTCAGAGACCTCATAATACTTTTCCTGTGAAAGGAGGGCAAGCCATGATTCACTGCTCCCTGGCAGCCAATGACACAGTAACAGAGTAGTCACTTGCAGTGGTGGTCTGCGATCCCAGCTCTGCGTTCACCCGCTGACCTGACACCATTGTTTCTGAAGTGAGATAAAGATAAGAAAGTCTAATCTGTGTGGTGACTTGAGGCTGATTACGTCTGTCTGGCTTGCAGTTATTCATGGTGAATTGTAGTTACGGTCACTGAGGCTGTTGTAGCTGCTTTTATGGTTGTTGCCATGCATACTCCTTGTGGGTGGCCTCTGACCCTTTCCCTGCCTGTTCAATCTTTCAGGGTTTCCTGTTAGGCCTTTTCTAGTCACACAATGAGCTGAGATTCTCTCAGACAGACCCATTTTTCTTGCTCTTTCGTTCTCTGTGATTTCATTTCATTTCCTTCTTAGCTGAGAGTCGTTTGCTGTGTGCAGCTCTGTCCATAAAGCCCCGGACTCCTGATTCTCGTCTGCTAGCCATAGCCACTTGTTTATCCAGCAGATGCTCCCGTGTTCACCGCTCTTCTTGAGCGATGCGATGGCAATGATAGTAGTAACACCGGGGACTGAGAGGGAACCTAGAGACTTCTTTTCAATTCATTGATCCATCCATTAATCATTAACGCAAGTGCTTAATGTTCTGAGACTTTGCCAGTTCTCTTTCCACCCAGAATTGACTCCCAAGTCTATTCCAACCATTGCTGGACCCTACTCTTCCTTCTCAGATCTCCGAGCCCTGTTGTTATCCTCCGACTGGCATGTTTTCACATCTTCCTTTTATTTTTTACTCTATGATAAGGAGGATCTTCATGTATGTGAGCCAGGGAGTATTTGCTCTTTGCTCCTTTGAATAACATGACGCTCCTCCTGCTCCTGCTCCTCCTTCCTTTCTCCCTCCTCTCTTTCTTTTGAATCTCTCTATGAAGTACAGGCTGTCCTTGAACTCAGATCCTCTTGCCTCAAGTTCTCTAGAGTTAGCATCCCATGCACCTGATTGCTTAGTTTCGTAAAGTTCTTTAGCATTAAGTTTACATGAGTTACTCAGCCATTAAAAACAATGACTTCGTGAAATTCATAGGCAAATGGATGGAAGTAAAAAATATCATCCTGAGTGATGTAACCCATTTACTGATACTTGGATATTAGCTCAAAAGTCCGGATTACCCAAGATACAATCCACAGACTACATGAGGCTCAAGAAGAAGATAACCAAAGTGCAGATGCTTCAGTCCTTCTTAAAAGGGGGAATACAAATATTCATGGGAGGAGAGATGGAGACAACGTTTGGAGCAGAGACTGAAGGAAAGGTCATCCAGACACTGCCCCACCTGGGGATCCAGCCCATATACATACAGCCACCAAACCGAGACAATATTGCTGATGCCAACAGGTGCATGCTGACAGGAGCCTGATACAGCTGTCTCCTGAAAGGCTCTGTTAGAGCATAACAAATACAGAGGCAAATGCTAGCAACCAACCATTGAACTGAGAATGGGGTCCCCATTGGAGGAGTTAGAGAAAGGATTGAAAGAGCTGAAGGGGTTTGCAACTCCATAAGAACAACAATGCCAACCAACCAGAGCTCCCAGGGACTAAACCACCACCCAAAGAGTATACACAAACCTATGGCTCCAGCTGTATATGTAGCAGAGGATGGCCTTGTTGGACACCAATGGGAGGAGAAGCCCTTGGTCCTGCCAAGGCTTGTAGGGGAATGTCAGGGCGGGGAGGCAGGAAGGGGTGGGTGGTTGGGGAGGTGGAATACTCTCATAGAAGAAGGGGGAGGGGAAATGGGGTAGGGGGTTTATGGACAGGATACCAGGAAAGGGGATAACGTTTGAAATGTAAATAAAAAAATATCCTATTTTTTAAAAAATGGGGAAAAAAAAGACTGAAGGAGAACTCAGGAAAAAAAATGTCACGAGTTGATGTCAGTTTATATTTTCCACATTGTCTGGAGAGGCTATCTTCTTTCCCAACACTCGATTCTCTTCTCGCTTTTCTGAAACACTTGTGAATTCATACTTCAAAATATAGATGAGGGCCAGGTATGGTGGCACACACCTGAAATCCCAACAAGAGATGGGGGATAGGGAGTCCAGGCCAGCTATCGTCAATTTTGTTTTAAAACTCAAACCAAAAACCAAAACCACAGAAAACAAAACTTATAGGTGTATCCCGTTCCATTAACTGATCTTCTTTGTACATCATTAGCATAACTCTTAGAATTTCCTTTTTTTTTTTTTTTTTTTTTTTGGTTCTTTTTTTCGGAGCTGGGGACCGAACCCAGGGCCTTGTGCTTCCTAGGTAAGCGCTCTACCACTGAGCTAAATCCCCAGCCCCTAGAATTTCCTTTTAATATGTGTGTGTGTGTGTGTGTGTGTGTGTGTGTGTGTGTGTGTGTGTGTTATTTGGTAACTATTTAGTACCTTAAATCTATTCACTTGTATAATAAACATACTGTAATGCTTTATATATGCTCGGCCCAGGGAGTAGCACTATTAGAATAGGTGTGGCCTTGTTGGATTAGGCGTGCTACTGTGGATATGGGCTTTAATATCCTCATCCTAGCTGCCTGGAAGTCAGTGTTCCACTAGCAGCCTTCAGATGAAGATATAGAACTCTCAGCTCCTCCTGCACCATGCCTGCCTGGATGCTGCCATGTTCCTGCCTTGATAATGGACTGAACCTCTGAACCTGTAAGCCAGCCCCAATTAAATGCCCTTTATAAGACTTGTCTTGGTCATGGTGTCTGTTCACAGCAGTAAAAACCTAAGACACATACTTTATACTTTATTTCCTGCTGAGTAGTGATGGTGCATGCCTTTAATCCCAGCACTTGGGAGGCAGAGGCAGAGGCAGAGGCAGAGGCAGAGGCAGAGGCAGAGGCAGAGGCAGAGGCAGAGGCAGAGGCAGAGGCAGAGGCAGAGGCAGAGGCAGAGGCAGAGGCAGAGATTTTTGAGTTTGAGGCCAGCTTGGTCTATGGAGTGAGCTCCAGAACAGCTAAAGCTACACAGGGAAACCCTGTCTTGAAAAACCTAAGTAAGTAAGTAAGTAAGTAAGTAAGTAAATAAATAAATAAATAAATAAAATAAAATACTTTATTTCTGTATTAAGGAACCACGAAACTTAACTGACTAAAACCTAGAAGACACAAATAGAGGCAAAAAATTAGTTATTCCCCAACTTTGTTTCCAAATAAACTGGATACATTGATGTTGGGAGCTTTTCTGTGTATATAGAAACACCAGATGTGGGGACACAGTCTTAACTTATTTCTTCCTTTTACTTTTTCCCCTGAGACTTTATGGTATTCTCTCTTTTATTTTAGCAGTTCTGTGAATTGGCACAAAGTGAGCAATCTACCTCTAAGCCACATTTCACAAAGTCAATAAAGACATAGTTTTAAAATGCAAAAAAAAAAATTGACATTGGCCCTGTGTGTGTGTGTGTGTGTGTGTGTGTGTGTGTGTGTGTGTATACATGACATGGTATGCATGTGGAGGCCAGAGGACAACTTTGTGGGAGTCAGTTCTCTCCTTTCACCTGGTGGATCCTGAGGATGGGACTCAGGTTGTTTAGCTTGGCAGTGGGTAAAAGCTGAGACAGCTCATCTTTTCGGAAAATTATTCTTTGAACGTAACAGGGGAAATGAATGAAGTTCTCTAAGCAAGAAATCAAACCTAAGCTTGGCCATGATGATGCATGCTGATGATGATTCTAGCTTTTAGGAGGCCGAGGCAAAAGATTTGTTAAATATTTGATAAGGTCAGCGTGGGCTACACAGTGGGTTTCAGGCTAGCCTGAGTTACAAGGTAAGTCCCTGTTACCAAAAAAACCAAACCAAACCAAACCAAACCAAACCAAACCAAACCAAACCAAACCACCTAAAACAAGAGCAACAACAAAAACTACCAAGGCTATCCTAACTAATAACCATGAAAACAGACTTAGGTGCGTGACAGACAGCACTGATTTCTTCAGTACGGTGGCTCTGTAAATGAAGACGGGAAACGGGAATGGGTGACACTAATTGCACTGTAATGACTAATAGGCAATTCTCAGAAATTAGAAAGTCAGATTTGGGCTGTCATGACAGTCAGGCGGGCCAGAGCGCTGCATTCAGAAAGTTGATTTACAGCCTGGTTGATTCTGTCTATGCTTGGGAGCTTGGGTGTGTTATGTGTACTTTGGGAGAAACTCGGAGGAGTTGACTTCCCTAAGTGATGAGTGTGTGGTGAGAAACCTTTTGTTTCCTCCATTTTGCCCACCCCCCACCCCCGTCCTGCTTTCCTTCACTGCTTTTCTTTCACATCTACAGGAAATGATCAACGGGGTACACAGTAAATTTTACTGTCAACTTTTAGCTGTTGAGTGCTGAGGTTTGAATCCAAGGGTGTCTGCATACCAGGCAAATGTTTGCCACTGAGCTACATCCTCACCCCATTATTAACCACTTAAAATGGCCCAGTGGTTCCCAACACACCCTCATTGTTATGCCATTCATCTCCGGACTCTTTGTCTTGCACAACGAAACTCTGAAGCAACTGCTCATTCACCCTTTCTTAAGCTCCTGGCAGCCTTATCCACACTTCCCATATCTGAGAATTGTCTACCCTGGGTACCACCTGCAAACAGAATCATACCATATTCAACCTCCTGTGAATGGCATATTCACCCAGTATGCTCTCACCCTACAGCCTTGGTCCATGGTTACTTCTCTGAAATTCTACAAACACCAAGTAAGTCTCTAGTGAGTGACTGCATCATTCATTGAGCTAAATTTATTGGTGTCATCATTGTATAGCTAACAGTTCTTTCAAGGAGTCAGACTTCTGGGGTCTGGGTTAGTTACGGTTAAACCACTTAAAAGTCATCTAACTTTGGGCTGGAGAGATGGCTCAGCGGTTAAGAGCATTAACTGCTCTTCTAGAGGTCCTGAGTTCAACTCTCAGCAACCACATGGTGGCTCACAACCATCTGTCATGAGATCTGATGCCCTCTTCTGGTGTGTCTGAAGAGGGCAATAGTGTACTTAAATATAATAAATAAATCTTAAAAATAAGTAAAAAATAAAGTGTTCAAAAAGAAGTCATCGAACATCTTAAGATTTTATTATTTGGCAGCCGACAGTTCTCATAGCCTTTTGATTCTTAGATAGATCTTCCATTCTCCCAAGAAGTAAGGCATCTTAGGACTAGAGATGGGGCTAAATGGGAAAAGAGTGAATTAAGGTTATAAGTAAGCTCTTGTTACCTTATTCCACAGGTGTTTGTAGGTCATGTCTGTCACGAGTAAAGCTAATTAAGGTTGCTATAGTAATATCCATCCATGATACCCAGATAGTGTTTGATGGAGGTGGGGGTGGGGTGGGTGTAAGTGCCTGACCAAGGGTCTTGACAGCATTACATTCTGTGTGTAGCAACCAAGACAGATGCTCAGAGGATGCTGTGTTTTTCACTCCCATGCAGCTATGACTGCGAATTCAGAAACAGCCAAAGGTGGGGACTTAGCCCCACTCTCTTTTGCATGACACCCGTCTCTGCCCATCTCCTACAGCCAGTACCTTGCTTCTGAGGTTATGCTGTCCATTAGCTACGGAGGAGAACCAGGGAAGATGCTTCTCTTCCTTCTCTGATGTACCTGAGGCCCCCTGAGCTGTCACAGTGCAAATGTGTCTTCCATGTATAAGGAAGGGTAGTGCAACATGCAGAATGATGTAGAGTGGAGTGGACTTGCTTCCTTCCATTTAGGTCAGACACTTGGGTACGTTACCATGGTTGCCACCGTAGATAAAATGGGATTGCCTCTGAGTCAAGGCCCCCAGTCACACATGCTCTCCCACATGTGACAGCAGACTGATGCAATCTCTTTGGCCATTTTCCTGAAAACAGTGACTTTTTTGTGTGCCTCCCTGTAATAATACTTTGATTTATACCCCAAAAAGCATAAATGGGCTGTAATCTCCATAAGCACACACTGAGCTGATTTTTTTCTTGTTTTCTTCTCGAGTTCTCCTCAATAACATTTTCATCATAGTGGTAGTCTTCAAGAAGTTTCAAACCATGGACGCCAACACAAAGATTAAAAACATACAAACCATTTTCTCAAGTAGTGAAGCCAACCAGAATGAAATCTGAGAAAGTGTCGTTTTTCCCTTCTTTCATGTTTGCACCACGGAAGAGAAATTTCCCTGTAAATAAGTTCTCTTCTTTCTTCCAGAACAGAGTCAATTACAAAGAAGCTTTTTGAGCGCCTCTGGGGAATGGAAATCCCACTTCTTTGACTCATCCGAGTACTTCAGTATGAGTCGATGCCACAAACTTTGGTGGTGATGATCTCACTGTTTTTACGTTATCGTGTCTACGACGTTAGTTTACACAGTAAGGCTGTCTTCTATGGTGAAACTCCTCCCGTCTGAGACCAAATTGTTGTTGCATTTTAATAAATCCACCCTATTAGCCGTGACTCACTCTGCACTTTGGTGTGTGGTACCCATGAGTTAAGTCAACCAGGCGAAGATGGTCTGGCTCCTGGTCATTACTGGTATTTGTCGTTTGGCATCTGTGAGTAGAGCAGGTGGGAGTTACTCAGGTGAAGCCCTCAGATAGCAGCATGGTATTTTAGAGGAGACAGCAGCCAGAGCCAGGGCCTGGATTCTGCCGCTTTCCTGTCTCCCAGATAAGGCCACTTACTTAGATGCAGTGCTCCAAGGGGTGAACAAGGGCAATTTCTCCTACAGTGTCAACCTTACTGCAGCCAAGCTAACATTCAAGTCAGCGCCCAGTTCAAGTACTCAAGCCAGGGTTCTTAGCTTATGTTCCAAACATCTGTGGTTGGCGTAGAGATAAGGAAGATATCTGATGTTTCAGGCAGTTTTGTGGATTTGTGGCTGTGGCTAGGAAGAGGATGCATAGCTCACACCAGAGACTCAAGAATGCCGGTCTTGCCTTCTGTGACAGGTAATCTTCACTGTCAACTTGACAGGATTTAGAGACACCATGGAAGCACATGGCTGGGTGTGTCTGTGAGGGAACGTGTCAGGTTGCATTCGGCACGGAAAACTCACCCTGAAAACAAACAGCACCACCCCATGGTCTGTGGTCCTGGGTTGACTAGAAAGGAGGTGACCAGATTGCCTGCTCTCATCTTTATATACTTCTTGACATTGGCACACAGTGGCCAGCCACCACCGGCTCCTGTTGTCATGCCACCCTGACTCCCCTTCATGATGGATGGATCCTATCCTTGAACTATAATAAGTCATAACGAGCCCTTTCCTCCTGAAGTGGCTTGGGTCTGGCGTTTTGCCTCAGCAATGCATGATGTGGACCAGCGCTTCTTCATAGTGATTTAGGATGACTTCTCTGGGATATCTGTAATTTCTAATTATTTACTCAATTTGTTAAGAGATAAAGGATAAGAACTGGACGAAGCTAACCCCTCTAATCCCAGCACTAGGAGCCTGAAGCAGGAGGATCGCCACAAGTTTGAGGCAAGCATGGGCTACTTGGTGAGTTTCAGGACAGACTGGATTACAGAATGAGATCTCCCCACCACTCCCGCCCAATACCAAGAAAGAAAAACAAAATAATTTGAGTAGGGAGTGAGTAAAGTCCTGCATGAGGGCATATTGTTTGACATGAACACATGTTCAGAAAGGGTTCTTTGAGGCAGGCCATCCTCTAGCTTGCTGGTCATTGCTTGGGTAGGCTTGCAACTCACCAGTAGCATACAAGGGCTTCAAAAATCATAGAAATTCTCCTGTCTTTTCTTCCTCATAGCAGGGCTTACAGGGATGAGATACCCACACCTAGCCAGAAGGCACCACTCTAATGGTCTGATATGATGCTGGGGCATCACCACTATAATAAGAACGTGATGGGTGTTCATTGAACGCTTGATTGTCTTAGCATTTGCTGAGATATAGAAAGGGCAGGGGAAGGGCCTCAAACAAGGCAGGAGGGACAAGGGGCCTTGTCTGTTCTGCAGCTGGGTAGCTGTCTTCTTAGTCAGGGTTTCTAGTCCTTCACAAGCATCATGACCAAGAAGCAAGTTGGGGAGGAAAAGGCTTATTCAGCTTACACCTCCACATTGCTGAGGTCAGGACAGGTACTCACACAGGGCAGGAACTTGGAGGCAGGAGCTGATACAGAGGCCATGGAGGGGTGTTGCTTGCTTCCCCTGGGCTGAGCTTGCTTTCTTATAGAATCCAGGACCACCAGCCCACGAATGGCACCACCCATAATGGGCTGGGTCCTCCCATTCTTGATCACTAATTGAGAAAATGCCTTACAGCTGGATCTCATGGAGGCCTTTCCTCAAGAGAGGCTCCTTTCTCTGTGATAACTTCAGCTTGTGTCCAGCTGACATACAAAACCAGCCAGTACTACTGTCCCCTTGTCAATTTGACACACAAACGCATCACTATTAAGCCTCAACCCTGACTTTCTTATTCCTCCCCAAGATCTAACTTTAAAAGTCTCTCAGTCTTTAAAAATTCTTACATATTAAAATTTCAATCCCTTAAAAATATCACAACTCTTTTGAAATTCAAAGTCTTTTTTTTTTTTTTACAATTCAAAGTTTCTTAACTGTGGGCTCCATTACAATACTTTCTTCCTTCAAGAGGGAAAAATATCAGGGCACAGTCACAATCAAAAGCAAAATCAAACTCTAACCGCCCAATGTCTGAGATCCACTCAGACCTGGTTTCAAAACCAGTTATACCTGGGTGACTCTTACACATTACCAAATCTGGCTGCCAGTACAAGGTACAACTGTGGCTGCCTCTGGAACATAGCTTCTCTGTGCTCTCAGGAAACACCTCCGAGAAGATTTCACCTTAGTCATGCTGGTCTCTTCTTAATCACTGCTAATTTCTTAGTTCCAGCTAACCAGCATCAATTGTCCCAGTAATGCAAAGGCTTTGCTTTAGTAGTTCTGGTATCTTGTTAATCACAGCTGATTGTTCAGCCCCAGCTAACCAAAACCACAGAATCTTCACAATCAAAACAACAACAGCCCTGATTAGAGTCTTTAATCTTCTCTCTGAAATGTCACAATCCAGGCCCCCCTTGTTTGCACTGTTCTCAACATTATCTTCCAAGCTTCTACAGAACATCCCACAGAGCTCTTAACATCCAAATGACTCTTCTAGCTCAAAGTTCCAAAGTCCTTCCACAGTCCTCCTAAAACCATGGTCAGGCTGTCACAGGAATAGCCCACTCCCAGTACCTGTCTGTGTTATACTGGCTGGTTTTGTGTGTCAACTTAACACAAGTTGGAGTTATCACAGAGAAAGGAGCCTCCCTTGAGGAAATGGCTCCATGAGATCCAGCTGTAAGGCATTTTCTCAATTAGTGATCAAGGGTGGGAGGGCCCCTTGTGGGTGGTGCAGTCCCAGGGCTGGTGATCCTGGGTTCTATAAGCAATCGAGCTGAGCAAGCCAGGGGAAGGAAGCCAGTAAGCAGCACCTCCCCAGGGCTTCTGTATCAGCTCCTGCCTCCAAGTTCCTGCCCCATGTGACTTTCAGTCCTGACTTCCTTTGGTGTTAAACAGCAATGTGGAAGTGTAAGGTGCTTTTTGGTCATGGTGTTTTGTGCAGAAATACAAACCCTGACTAAGACAGTAGCTATCTAACTCAGTTGGGTTCACAGAAGGGAAACAGTGGGTGATAAAACCAGAAAGGCATGGGTGTTTTGGCAGCTGGTCATAGTGACAGAGGTACTTGGGACTGGGAAAGAGCATCCTGAACACTCCATGTTTGGACTTTATATATTGACTGTCATCTGTAAGTGGTCAACATGTGGAGTGACAGGATGAAAGCAGCAGTGCTAGAAGGATAATGTTCCAGGGTGAGCAGGATGAAAGGCAAACAGGTGCCTGATGTAAATTAGCCACCATGCGGAAGCTCTGTGGCAATGAAACAATGGGCCGTTGATTTCAATGTAAGGGTGTGGGGAGGAAAGCCACTGCCTATGACCTCGGGAATAAAATGGTACCAAATGGTAGTTCTCGGTTGTCTTTTAAGAATACTGGGCTATCAGGTCACTCTCTGCTTCTGGGAGGAGGGCAGATTTGGTCAGTGGTCATGTATGCAGAAGCTCTGTGGAAAACAGAGGAATAGCACTGCTGTGCCTGTGACTTCAAGGTGGCAGGATGTACTGATAAGACTGAAAAAATATATACTCCAATTGCCAATTCTGAGAGAAAGAGAGAGAGAGAGAGAAAGAGAGAGAGGGGGGGGGGAGAGAGAGAGAGAGAGAAGGGGGGGGGGAGAGAGAGAGAGAGATCTTAGACTTTTTAATTTGATTTACGCAATTGAAGACACAGCGGCTAACCAACTTAGGTCTTGGCTGCCCAGTAGCCTTGCCTAGCCACATTGCATAACTACAGTGCACACCAGGAGGCCTGTGCAATGTGCTATGGGAAACTGACTCCAGTCTCAAACTTCATTAAGTCATCACATTATTTCCTCCTGTACAACATTCCCCCATTTTAACTCTTCCAATCCTAGCTTAGACCTGGAAAAACATGGTAATGCTAGGGTCTGGCTCATACTGTTCAAAGGGCCGTTATTGTTCTGGCCGTGCTGTCCTGGGACTCAGATTCAGCTCTCTGCACATGCCAGTCAACTGCTGCTTTGCTGAGAGACTTCAGCTCCCATGTGAGTTCACTTAATCCTCACAAAACAGAGCCAAAGAAGGCTCTGTGGCTAAAAGCTCTTGCCTTGCCAAACTGGGTAACCACAGTCAGTCCCCAGAACCCTCAGCTGAAAGAAAGACTTCATTCCTAATAGTTTTTTTCTGACTTCCACACCAGTGTCATGACACAGGCCTGCATTTACACACACACACACACACACACACATACATATATACACATATTTACAAACACATACACACATACACACATATACACACATACATACACAAACACACATATACCCCCACACACATATATACACAAACACAAAAATAAATTAAAAAAATCTATACAACACCCTATAATTATTAGGTGAATATCATCATTTATTATTATTATTATTATTATTATTATTATTATTATTATTACTATTTTGCTTCAGTTTGGAAGCGCCACTGAAAACCCAGGTTGTCAGCCAGTAGTTCCTGGGGGAGATAAGGAGCCTGTAAGAACTGAAGCCTTGTGTTAGGGAGTTAAGTCATTAGGGGTGTACTTTGAAGAAGACGTTGGGACCCAGGACCCTTCTCTCTGTGAGTATTGGCTGTGAGGAAGTGGTCAACTTTCCTTTGTGCTTCCCCCCTTGAAGGTCTGCCTTACAGCAGTCCAGAAATTAATGTGACCAGGTGACCATGAACTGAAGCCACAGGGACCTCGAGGAGACGTCCATCTTACATCCTTCTAAAAGTTGATTTTCTCAGGCATTTTGTCAAAGCAATGGAAGAGTAACACCCTCCTGGTTGAGGACACTGAAAAACTGACTTTCAGAAAGATGCGAGGAATCATAGCGATCAGTGAAAGCTTCAATGAGCACTTACTCGGTGCCAGTTCCACGGCATGTGTCCAAGGTCGCAAAGCCATCAAGGCCAAAGCAAAGACTGGCCGAATTCTCCTGGCATTTTAAGGTGATGCACTTTGTGTCAAAAGCCAACTTCCTGGGTGTGTTTGCTCACCCCCTGGAGAAAAACTCTGAGTACTGGCAGCAGAACCCGAGCTCTAAGACTTCACAAGACTGAAAACCAGTTGGGGGTCAAACGTCCCCAAAGGCAATATTGTTTCCCTTTCTGCTTATGAAGTCAACAAGAGATAAAATCTGAAAGGATACTTCTGTGTTTTATTTTCTTAGGGGACGAAGTTTGTTTTTATTTATAATTGCCCTGGAGGACGTTAAGCCCTGAGGGGGATAAATTAACACTGGTTTTTTTTTTTTATATCAAACATCATCAAACTGCCCCATGCAGATATCATGTTATTAAAATGAGCCCTGTGTGTGAGATCATTTTATCTTGTTACACTGCACACTAGGGCAAGCCGCTCAGAATCAATGGGAATGAATAATTAATTAAAAAGAAAAGAATATTCCTTTTAAGTTCCAAGATACATTAGTCTTGTGTGTCCCCCCCCCCCCCAGTGCGCCCCCCCCTCTACTTCCTCTTTCCACTCTTCTGTCACGGTGAACCATTCACCCCTTTGGTTTATTCCTTCCTTTCTGGCTTAGGGTAGCCACAATGTCGCTCGAAATGCAGGCAAGGAGCCAGTGCTCTCGGAAGGCAAGGCCACAGGAAACCGGCCCGATGGTGTTCTTTCCTCAGGAAAAGGGCATCATAGGCTCCTAGAAATAGCCCCCTTCCCACAGATGGATCCATCGCCAACCAGGCTGGCCAACAGGAAGAAAACCCTGGGGTTCCTGGCCAAATCGAGGCAGGCTTCAAACAGATTCTTCTCACGGAAAGGGGCATTTCCTCTGATTCTTTGCTTCAGCGACAGACACAGCCTAGTTAAGCTGAGGGAACTCAAGAATCCAGCACCATTCACACTATCTGGGAACCTTAGACCTGAAGACTCGAGCCTACAGGATCCAAATAGATACCTCAGCAGGTCTGCTGCCCTGGTTGTCTGCATGCTAAAGTCTGAGAAGAGCTGGTCTACAGATGTCTTCTTGCAAACAAATAACTTTTTTTTTTTCTTGAAAGAAAAAAAAATGACACATACTTGAAGGAAAACAGAGTTAAATATACTAAAATATGAATCACTAAAAACTATAACTTTACATGTAAATAAAATTTACCGACCCTAACTAGAAAACAAATTCAACTTAGATTAAAAAAAAAAAAGTTGAGCTATTTCTTTTGTTTTGTTTTTAACAGTCAGAATTGATTAATGACTTTCTTTGCCGAAACCGTTGATATCTCTTGCAAGTTCTCTTCAAGATAGGAAAGTGATATTCAGGAAAATAATTAGAAACAATTTCTCTAACATGAATCCAAATATGGTCTCTTGGCAGTCTCTAGAATACAGCCCCTTAGGCAGAGAGAAATGTCAAAAATCTAAAAAGAAAAAGACAACTGAAGATTGTCCAGCAAAACAAATCCTTCTAATGTTTATTCAGGCTCAAAACAAAACAAAACAAAACAGAACAAACTCAACTCATTGAGAAGGTGCAATGATTAATTTGAAAGTTGTACTTGACTATTTTCCATTTGTGATTTTGTAGTTAGAAAAGAAGAACCTAATACTTTGTATTTTTCCACTGTTTCTTGGAGACAGTGTGTCCCTTAGCTCAGGCTATCCTGGACTTGCTATGCAACAGAGGATGGTCTCCAACCTCAGATCCTCCTGTTTCTACCATTCAAGTTCTAGGATTGTATGTGTGTATCAAACCCAGGACACGGGACATGCTTGTAAGAGCAGGAGACCTTCGCAACATTTTCAGATTTTCTTGATTTCATTTTGTAGGTGTTTTTTCCAGGTTTGGGGATCAAATTTTGCATGTATTGGGAAAGCGCTCTATAGCTGAACTGAATTTTGGGGTTAAAGTCATTTACATGTCTTCATTAGGGTTTTACTGCTGTGAACAGATACCATAACCAAGGCAAGTCTTATAAAGGACAACGTTTAATTGAGGCTGGCTTACAGGCTCAGAGGTTCAGTCCATTATCATCAAGGCGGGAACATGGCAGCATCTAGGCAGGCATGATGCAGGAGGAGCTTGAATTCTATATCTTCATCTGAAGGTCACCAGGAGAAGACTAGCTCCGACGTGGTTAGGAGGAGGGTCTCTAAGCCCACCCCCATAGTGACACACTTCCTTGAGCAAGGTCACACCTACACCAACAAGGACATGCCTCCTAATACTGCCAATTCCTGGGCCAAGCATATTCAAAGCAACCACCACAGTACCCAATATCACATGAGATTGGATATTAACTGCTGTTTATTTTGAGTCTCAAGTTTGTGAGCCTCAGTTTTTCTCCTTTACAGTCAATGACAATACTTCAACCTCCATATACTTTAACAGCACAGAATTTTCTGACTGATTATGAGTATATATCAGTGACCTAGAAAAGATTTAATAAGATGAAACCTGTTACTCTTTAAGTTTGTTATAATTATTTCACTAGGACTCATTATATTTAATTTATTTTATGGCGTTGCTCTTTTATATTTGCTTGCATAAATTTACCCATAGAAGTCAACATGAAACCTCACACTGGGCTGTAACATTAGACCCAGATCAGTCAACTGATGCTGTGATATCCAACTGGTAGACATAAATAAGTCCCTACACAGCAGGCACCAGTATAATATGTGCTGCTGCAGGATATTTGATCACACTGTGAACCCTGAGATTGCATCATTTACTGAAAAAAAAAAAAAAAACCTGGTTCTAGCTGTGGTATGGCTCAGCCTTAGTACATACTTTTAATCCCTCTGACTGGAATATAGCCCTTAGCACACACCTTCAATTTCAAACAATGAAGGTAAATTTAGTTTGTAGAAGAAAGCATCCTTGTTTAAAAGTGATATCTAAGTGAGTGGCAGACAAAGTGATGAACCAGAGAAAGATTTATCAAAACAGGATATGCCCAACTCTCACAAGAACAGAGAGGAAAGTGAAGTGGCTTGAAAGAGGGGGAGAGAGAGGGAGAGAGAGGGAGAGAGAGGGGGAGAGAGAGAAAGGGAGAGAGAGAGAGAGAGAGAGAGAGAGAGAGAGAGAGAGAAGCAGTTTTATTGGGACAGTTGTACAGAGTCGGTTACAGAGAAAGAACAAGCTAGACACAGGTGGAGACAGAATGAACCAGAGAATGAGAAGGAGCCAGAAGATTAGAGCAAATTGTCAAGTTAGTTTGAGGGCAAGCAGAGCAATTCAGTCAGAAGCTGAGAGAAGCCAGATTGAATCAGTCAGTTTGGAGAGGAATTTTGAGGAGGCAGAACAGCTGAGTTAAGCCAGCCAGCCAGAGTTCAGAAAGAGCTTATTCAGCAACATGTTTCAGAGGCTGAAACCATCCTAGGCCTAGATAAGATCGTATGGCGGCTACAAGATTCTGGGACTAGGCTTAGCTTAGCAGACAGAGGCAGTAAGCCTCAAATACTACAATTACATCACGTGAATAAGAGTTACTTTTACAAGATGCAGTCATAGGACCAGTAACTGTAGCTAACGTGAATGAAACAAAATCCCACATTGACAGTATTCCTCTAGGTAAGAGAAACCAAAGAACAGAAATATACTGGAGATGTTGAGAGAAAATAGAATAAGAAGCCAGGTGTGATGATGAATGCCAGTAATCCCAGCACTGGGGAGGTAGAAGTTGGAAGATCAGGAGCTCAAGGGAAGCCTTGAATATAAAGTGAGTTTCAGGTCATCCTGAATAACATAACACTTCTTCTCAAAGACCAAAACAACATCAACAACAATACAAAAACCAAAACTAAAACAAAACCGAACAGCAAAACCAAACCAAACAAGGGAGCTGGAGACATCTGTGTAGTTAAGAGTCCAGGCTGCTCTTCCAGAGGACGTGGGTTACATTCCCAGCACTCACATGTCTGCTCACAGCCATCTGTAAGTCCAGCTCCAATGGATCGAATTCCCTCTTTTGGCTACCACAGGCACCAGACATGTACCTGGTACACATGTTTGCATGCTGGCAATACACTCATACAACTTAAAAAAAAGTAAGAAAAAGCCCATGTGTGGAGATGTACACCTTTAATCCCTGCAACTGGGAGGCAGAGGCAGGTGGCTGCCTGTGAGTTCCAGGCCAGCCCTATTTCATTGTGGAGTTCTAGACCAACAAAGGGTATTTGGTGAGACCCTGTCTAAAAGGAGGAAGGGAGGGAGAATAAGAAAGGTAGCATGATGTTAATGACTTCTGGAGGAGGGAGAGTCAGTTGTCTTTAAGGAGGTGGCCCCTGGTAGGTTACCCACACTCTAGAGAGTGGTCCCATTTCATAAGTATGTGGGCAACACACATTTAAACCAGTGGGCTATAAAAAAAAGAGGAGGGCATGAAGATGGGAGGGAAGGGTTTGGGAGGAGTTAGGTGAAGGAGTTGGAGGGGACTATGATCAATGCAGTGTATGCATGTACGAAATTCTCAAAAACAATAAAAATATTATGTTCAGGAAAAGAATGACGTGGCAATGGCTGTCAGTCATCAAGGCTTGCCATGGATAGGGTGCTGTGCTAAGTCCTTTGACATACAGCTCCCTGAGCTCCATTTTACAGATGAGAACACCGAGTCAGGGAAACTTTGTCCATTAAAATTGATACTTAAACCTATATTTTTCTCTGTTGTTCTGCCTGTCTGATAGAGTAAAGCATTTTTTTCGTACCATCTATACACTAGAATCGATAACCTCTTGATACAATGTTTTGTATTCCTCAGGGGTCTTGCACAGAGCTGAGTTACTGTCTCACGGTTTGCAGTGCCTTGGCATTCTGTCGCTCTCTAAGATGTTCTGTGCTCTTCAGTGCATTTGGTCGGATAGCACACCATGCATCGGTGGACCTCATAAACAATAGAAACTGATTCTTCCTCAATTTGGAGGCTGGAAGTTGAAGATCAAAGTACCACAAGGTTCAGTGTCAGGGAATGAAGGTTGATAACGCTTTCCACCGCTTTCCGGCTCACAGATGCTGCTTTAAGTGATGAAAGGGGCCAAGAGTCTTTGGGGCCTGTTTTTATAAGTGTGCTAATCTTATTCGTATTGATTTCCTTGACTTAATCCTCTGCCAAAGACCACAACCTTGATAATACCAACTTGGGGGGTCAGAACTTTAACAATGAATCTTAGTCCATTGCCCATGCTTTTGAGATTTTTCTCTTGACCTTTTGACTCGGTCCACCAACTCTACTTCTAAGAACCAATATAGTCTTTCCCACTTCTGTGAGGGAAACTGCCCTGACCTCCTCTCTGCTTTGTCTTCTACTCTTCCTGTTCTCTCAACTCTGTATAGCACACATTACACTTTGTAGAGGATGCTCCTGATCCCTACTTGACTGTGTGGGGAGAGTTCATTCTATTTGGTAAGGGAAACAAGGGTGTTACAGAATTTCCATCTATGTTTGTAAGATTTTTCCAGTGATCCCTAAGCTACAAGTGTTGTATTTAATGGAAGACATTGGCAGCTGATCTATATACCTTCTGGTGGGAATGTGATACAGGGTACTCAAATGCTCCATCAGAAATTTCCCAAGGTTTTGGGGCTAGGGATGTAGCTCAGCGGCAGAGAATTTGTTTGGTATATATAAAGACCTAGGTTTGATCTCTAGCACTGTTACACACACACACACACACACACACACACACACACACACACACACACACACACACACACATATATATGTATATATATATGATTTTAATACCTATGTCTTGAAAAGAAATGTTTTACTACAGTGGTCTGCCAAATTCCAGGTTGGGTGAAGTAAAACTATTGTTATGGTTATTCACTGTATCCCTGTATCAGTCACTGAATTCCTGGCTGGCCTAGAATTTGCTTACCAGGCCAGGGTGTCTTCAAACTTACAGGGATCTGCTGGCTTCTGATTCTTTGGATTAAAGGTGTACACCACCATGTCCAGGCTAACGTTAAAAACTATAATATGTGCTTAATTTTCCCCTGCAGTATTCCTGAGACTCTCAGTATGCTAGTGGACATTATGACGCTCTAAAAGCAAACCTAACGTGTAACATTTCCTAGTCATATCTAAAGACATAGTTTATAAACTAGTTATGTGTCTCAGGGTTTCATTTATGTGAACAGACACCATGACCAAGGCAACTCTTATAAAGGACAATATTTAATTGGGGGTTGACTTGCAGTTTCAGAGGTTCAGTCCATCATCATCAAGGCAGGAGGCATGGCAGTATCCAAGCAGACATGATGCTGGAGAAGGAGGAGTGGAGAGCTCTACATCTTGATCCAAAGGTAGCCAGAAAGAGACTGACTCTTCTTCACTGGGCAGAGCCTGAGACCTAGGAGCCCTTAAAGCCCACCTACACAGTGACTCACTTCCTCCAACAAGGCCACACCTCCTAATAGTAGCACTTTCCATGAGCCAAGCATATTCAAATCACCACAGCAGGTAAAAATGTTTGTCTGTTAAGTTTGATGACTTAGATCCATCCCAGAGCCCAGATAATAAAGCCAGATGAAATGGTCCACTAATGTCTATATTTCTTGTGCTCCCCACTCTTTGGTGGGAGGGAAAGATAGGAACAGACCATCTAGAAGCTCCCATGGCACCGCCCCTATCCCCAACACCCACACTAGCAAAGGATGCTAGTGTCTCAAAGCTTCCTCTCCACCCATCCCGTAGCTTCTCCTTAAGTCTATATTAGATCAGATCTTTGTAGTCATACTTATGTCTCCTAGTATCTCCTTCCAAATCATAAATAAGACAAGAGGAAAAATTATGTTGAATAACTCATGGTGGTCAAAAGACAAAAATTACAACAAATTTAGTTTAAAAACCAAGTTGACTTTTTGCAATTCTGACAAGTTGGGCAGATACTTGTTTTATAGATCAAAAACCCTGGGGGTAGCTGAAGAATGTAACCCCACCACAAAAACAAATATGGTGTTGAAATTTTTTTTAGGTTTGTTTTTATTTAATATGTTTGCATTTTGCCTGTATATATTTATATACCCTGTTGGTCCACAGAAGCCACAGAGGGCATTCATTTTCTGGAACCAGATTAACAACAGGTTGGGCGGGGCTGGGAATAGAACCCAGTTTCTCTGCAAGAGAAATGAGTGCTTTTAATTAATTAATCACTAAGTGATCTCTCTAGCACTCCAAAGGCCACTTTAAAGTTCTTGTGTCATAAAGGTTAAAGCTATTATTCTGCCGTGTAAAAATGGTTTGCTTAGGGATTTGGCCATAATCTCTCATCTGATTGCTTGGAAGAATAACTCCTCTTCTTGGCAACTTGGGATTTCAGCATAAGCGATTTCACTTTTGCTCTGGAACTCAGTCCAAACCAATGACCTCTTATGAGTTTTAATTGACATTTATGCTCCCACTCAAATTCAGAAGAAAACCTAATACCGAGACCATTTGTTTTTATTTTTCAAAAAATAGACAATTAATTTATTTATTTACTTTACATCCCAACATCAACACCTCCTCTCCTCCTAGTCCCACTCTCTTATATGTCCTCTGCCCTCCCCTTCTCCTCTGAGAAGGGGTAACCCAACCCTGGGAATCACCCCCCTTCCCATGTACCAGTCACTGTAGCCTGTACTTTCTAATTGGGCTGACAACACAAAAGAAACCCTTATCTTTTTTTTTTTTTTTTAAGACAGGGTCTCATATGGTTCTGGTGTCATTGTAAACTGGGTCCTATCACCACCACCACCCCACCCCCCCCCCACCCCCCCCCCGCCCTCCCTGGCCCAGACAGGTTTTTTCCTGTATAGTCATGGCTGTCCTGGAACTCTGGCCACAAACTCACAGAGATCCTCTTGCCTCTGCCTCCTGAGTGCTGGGATTAAAGGCCTGCACCGCCACCAACCCGGCCGCCCCATCACTACTCTTGATGCAAAGAATTTTGCTTCTGCCACTGTGTGTCATTTTAGACCGAGCTATGGGTTACTACGTACTGATACAGGGCACCACTATGTAGAAGGCCCTGATATCTCTTTGCTGTCTTCCACTCTTCCACAGCTCTGTGCTCAAGTGCCGCCCAGCTATGGAGTAACTCGTTCTTGGTATAGGATTAGGGGACACTACCATTCTTGACAGAAGCCAGCTATTTTTCTGGCAAAGGAAATGCACACATCTAGCGGGAGTGTTTGTTTACAAAATCTTCACAACAAAAACAAAGCTTAGAAGAAAACTTTCAAGCGTCATAAAATCCAACCCAGGAAGCAGCTTTTCCAGCTTCCTGGTCTGTCTTGTGCTGGTGTCAAACTTTGTAACCGTCTAGCAAATTACAGAGGGAATTTGCGTAGAGAGCCCTGGTTTCCATACAGTTTTTTTCAACAGCGCGTTCCGCAGAATGCACACAAATAAGCTTTTCAAAGCAGGTCTTGGAATTACTGCCAGTATAGAAACAGCAGCAATGGCGCCCGGGACGAGGTCCGCAGGGCAAGGAGCAGAAGCATCCTGTTTCTGAAATAAACGAAAGTGAAAGAACGGCCTGTGACTGAGCCTGCTCATTGCAGAGGCCAGGTTTGTGTTTCCGAGGTGGGGTTCGGTTCTACGGGCGCTGCCGGCTTCCGAGCGCTGCGCGGCAGAGAGGGTGAGTGCTTGTCCCACCGGATGGTCCTCTGCGTCCCTGCTGTCCCACCGCCCTCGCTCAGGGATGCTCCACCCCGCGCGCTCAGAGGGCGGAGGACTGCGGCTTCCAGCCCAGCATTGTGGGCCTCAGGGTCCCCAGTGCTCTGTCTGGGGACTCACCTGCTCCGGGCTCTCAGCCTTGGGTTGCTTCCCTTCCTGGGAAAAGGAAAGTTATAGTCACTGGGACTGGCTCCAGCATGTTCTTAGTAAAATGGCTTTCCCGGGAAGACTATTATTCATTTTTCCTTGTTAGGTGCTGAGTTCTGTAGTCACGCCTCACTTTTTCAGAATATGTAAGATTTTTTGTTTTGTTTTGGGAGGAGATGTTGAAGGGAAAATACTTAATAAATTTCTAGGAGGCCACTGGTTTGGACTAAGAGGACTCCTGTTCCAGAGGCATCCAAGCTAACTTGTGTGCCTCTGAAGGAAACTTTTCCTGTGTCCGGTCCAGCCAGGAGAGAGGGGAATCAGCAGGTTTCACTGGGCCAGAGAATGAAATCACCTCTCCTTTAATCGTCACATAAAGTTGCTGGACATTCACCAGTCCCTTATTGTGTTCCGGTCTCCCTGGCCCTGTCTCACAGAGAACTTAACTCTGAATCAATATGTTCACTTCCTGCTTTTTCAGCTTTCTTCCCTGCCTATAAACCAAACTTCTGCACAGCAACGAAAACAGTCGAGGCAACTGCTTTCTATTTACACTGTGCTGGCTTTGAACTCTTGATCCTCTTGTTACAGAGCTGTGCCACCACCCAGATAGACCAGTTACTTTATTGTACTCAATCAACTGTCCCCTGATTATAAAAGAAATACAATTAGGATCTTTTAATTGTTAAAATTGTATCCATCTTTTGACATGTTTCAGGTGTATACAGCATGGATACATTATATTTTCTTCCTTTCTTTATGCTGCCGGGAACTCGGTGTATTGCATCACCCCATCTTTGGACATGTTTCAGGTGTATACAGCATGGATACATTGTATTTTCTTCCTTTCTTTATGTTGCCAGGAACTCGGTGTATTGCATCACCATGATATAAGTATACTTAGGAAAATGAGATAATAGTTTATTTTTTTAAGTTTACTGCCATAATTAATTACATGGCCTTGGTGGCTTATACACACATGCGCCTGCATGGACACACTTTTTAATTTAAAACTATTTACTTTTAGTACCACTTTAAAACGAGATGTGTGCCTGTGTTTGTCTGTGTGTCTGTCAGTTGTCAGGGTCTGTGCGTCTCCCTGGGAAAGTAAAGGGGCTAGCAGAGCTGTCTTCTGTCCTGGGAGCTCTTGGGACGAACTCCTTCCACTTTCTGGATCAGCCTTCTTTGCTTGGCTTGGCATTCCGTCTCCCATTTCCAAAGTCAGGATCAGCATTGCTTCTCTGATCGTGTTTTTGCCTCCTATCTCAGTCTAATGCTGATGTTATCCCCTCCTTTAATCTAGAGGAGTTTCTGGTTAGGTGAAGTTTTCACATACAATGCAGCATAATCTCTATATTGTGTGTGTGTGTGTGTGTGTGTACATACCTGAATGCACCTGTGGAGGCCAGAGATAGAACTCTGGATATTGTCTTCTCTTTTGCTCCACTTTAATTTCTGAGTCAGGGTCTCTCAGTGGACCTGTAGTCTTGGCTACACTGTCTGACAGCAAGTCTCAGAATGCACTGCACCTTGCCCAGGATGGGAAGTACCAGTGCTTACCCAGCAAGCTCTTTACCCTGGAGCCATCTCTTCAGCTCCTACCTCCGTATTTTACAATCAGCCTCCTGAATTCAGTTTGCAGCCTTAAATCTTCTCTGCAGTGTAACGTTTTTCCCAAGTTCTTGGGACTAGAACATGGATGTCTTTGAAGGGGTCATTTTTCTGCTTAGTATAAGATTGCTTGAAAGGGAAGAATTACCATACATTCCTCACAGTGTGAAAGGGAAAAATATTCAGATGAGAAATGCGATGAAGATATTCTGGGGGTGTTATGCAATAGACCACTTACATCAAGAGCTTTTAAAAATATTGGTGCTTTGGGCTGGAGAGATGGCCCAGCAGTTAAGAGCAGAGACTGCTCTCCTGAGTTCAGTTCCCAGTAACCACATGGTGACTCACAACCATCTGTAATAGGATCTGATGCCCTCTTCTGGTGTGTCTGAAGACAGCGACAGGGTACTCACATACATGAAATAAATAAATCTTAAAAAAAAAAAATCTAAAAAAAATGTTTAAAAAAAGAGTGTTGGTGTTTTAATATTTAAAAACAATTGTAATTTCTCTCTTAAGAAATGTAATAAGAGGGGTTGGGGATTTAGCTCAATGGTAGAGCACTTGCTTAGCAAGCGCAAGGCCCTGGGTTCTGTCCCCAGCTCCGAAAAAAAGGAAAAAAAAGAAATGTAATAAGAGGAGTTCATGTCTATATGGACATGAATATATATGAATATGAATATATATTTTACTGGGCAGAAAAATATCCAATATAAAATACACAGTATAGTATGCACAGTATAGTATAGTTCTTGGTTGCATAGGTTCCTGCCCTGAATGCAAGCAGGAGTGCCTGCCTGTAGTCCCAGTCTGTAGGTATTCGTTGCTTACTTAAAGTGACACATATAATTAAAGTGCCTTGTAAGCAATAAAGAAGAACTAATGTCTTCTGGGGAGGTCAGAAAAGGCTTCAGGAACCTTATGGAGGTTTGCTATGACCCTCGAAGAACCAAAGAATTTCATCTGGTGGAGGTTGAAACAGCGAAGGACCCTTGAAAAGATCTTTGTGAGTTTTAAGGATCTGATTAATTAAGGCTGAGGGATAAGTTGTGGTTAGACTGTTAGATTCTGGATGCATGTGTAATTTTAAAGAATGTGTTTATAATTATCTTCAATTTATAGCAACGTTGCGTGTAATGTAAAATGATCTTTCTGGACTCTTCGAGAGAACAATTTCAAGCTAATGAGCTGTCACCCTGAAAAACTTGAGTGGATATTTCTTACTAAAAGGTGTTGGGTGGGTGTTCCTGTCTGACCAGAGGACAGTGTGAGAAATCGAGAAATTAATTTGTGATATTCGCTAACTTCCAATCATTTTACCATTTGTCCCAGTATGAGCATCATAGATTGCGTACAATTGTGTTTCTGTAGTTTCCTTTAATCTGGAAATTTCCCCATTTTTCTTGAAAAAAAAATTCACTTAAATAAAAAGTCAAAACAGACAAACCGTAGCATAAACAGTGTCTGGCTCTGACTCTGTCCGCTGCCTCTTCCTGCGTTCCTTCAGACTGTGCGTATTTGGTCGTGGGGTCTTATCAGCCTGTTCCAGCCTATCGGGCCACAGGATTTTGATTTAGCCTATTATTTATTTTGATTATCTCATTTTGGTCGCTTGCGCTAGGTTTCTCCACTGTGAAATTACTCTTGTTTAAAATTTACTTTGCATTAATTTTCAGTTCCCTTACAAAGAAACGGTTTGCTCTATGACATTTTCACGTGTTGTGTTACTGCACTTTTTTCATATTTGCTCTTTCGCTGCTTTGGCTGGCCTCCCATGCCCCTCTTGCTGATTCCTCCTCTCTCCCTTCTACTTTCACAATATATACACATATATACATATATGCACATTTATATCTGTGTATTATATGTATGTGTGTGTTCGTGTGAGTGTGTGTATGTGTGTGTGCATGTGTGTGTGTGCGAGTGTGTGTGTGTGTGTGTGTAAATGAAACAGATGCGGTTCTCAGGAATGAGGAATGGAAATGGTCATGAGGCTCTGGAGGATGAGGAACAGGCCTTCTGCTTGGCCATTAGGGCCATGGGGAAGGTTCTAGACAACATAGTTACAAAGCCTACACGGGCCTTTGTATAAATAGTTAATTGCCAGACTTGGCCTCGAATCTGGAATCATGAGGAGATACCCAGGTCCTGAAGTCCAATGACTGCTGCATTAATTGGCCAGGGTGAACTTGGGGACATCACGGATAGTGTTAAAGTGGTTTCAAGAAGATAAGGCATGGCTAGAAAAAGAAGGAATCTATAAAAGACAAGCAAATGGTAGATGGGTTCATCTTATAGGGGAAAGGCTCGTGTATGGCCTAGAAACAAATGGTATTAGAAGGAGAGTATCTGAGGCTATGAACTCGCCAGGACGAGGAAACAAAGACTAGAGAATTAAAAGATGACGTGTAAGAACAGTACTTCATTCTCTTGACTGCTCGAAGGATTGGAGATGGCAGTGCCTGGAGAGATATTAGAGAATATCTCTAACTGCTTTGCTTGCATACGTTTTGAAACTTTGCAAGAAATAATTTTAGCCCTAGTCTGCTACCTTTCTGTTCTTACATGAAGTAGTTTCTACAGACTGCTGTCTGTTCTACTAGGAAACTGCAAGAACTGGGCCCAGTTACCCGTGAAGAATAGGCTGTGTAAAACCTCGGAGGAAATATGCTTTTGCTTTGTGTTTAGTTTCTGTTTTAAGGAAGCAGGGATTGGAATTAATGACCCAGGACTCATAATGTAAATGTAAGGATTTCTAGAATAATTATTAACAACGCCCAAAGCCTTGATGATGTGGCTTTAGTAAATAAAAGACTGGGTTCAGGCTCCATGACCAGGAGAAGGAAAAAGCATGAGAAAAGAGAAGGCTGGAGAACGAGAAGAGAGAAGGAAAAGAGTGAGGAGAAGAAAGTAAAAAATGGAGAAGAGAGAGGCTAAAGCACAAGAGGAGAGAAGGCTAAAGCATGAGAAGGAAGAAAGGAGACGAAGGAAGGATGATGAGACCCCTCAGGCAAAGAGAGAGCACTTGAACTGACAGCAGCATCCACTGCGGACTCCGAGTCCCTAGTGAGTTAGCGCTGCTTCCATTCCACCCTCCTCACACTGAGGCTGGGCCTCGGCATGTATGTAAAATATATAACAGTGTATACACATAAACACACACATATGTATATATAACATAACATGTGTACACATACTCCATTGCCCTCTTCTTAAACCCTCAGCTGCCCTCCCTTTAGGCCACTTCCTCCTTTCTCACTGTGCCTTGTCTGGTTCTCTCTCTCTCTCTCTCTCTCTCTCTCTCTCTCTCTTTCTTTCTTTTTTTAAATCTCATGTGTGTAGGCGTTTTGCCTGCACGTGTGTGTCTGTGCACCATATTCCTGCCTGGTGGTGCCCTTGGAGGTCAGAAGAGGGTGTGGGATGCTGCCCTCGCTAAGTAGATGCTGGGAAATGAACTTAGGTCCTGTCCCTCTGTCTCTCTTACACACACACACACACACACACACACACACACACACACACACACACACACACACACACACAAATATTTTCTTTCGTTTGACTTGTATTAAAAATGTAAAGTTAACATATAAAGTAATGATTTTCCACGATGGCATTTTCATACATACATGTCATTATAGTTTCCTCTTATCCCCCTCCCACTCTGCTCTCACCCACACCCCTCCCACCTGTGATGTTCCCTTCCCCCCAGCCTTTGCCTTTCACATCATATGTGTTCCATTACTCCCTTCCCTGCCCTTTTCCCATTAGGTCATTTATAGTCTTCACACACACACACACACACACACACACATTCTCACACACACTCACACACACACATACACACACACACTCACACACACACACACACCGATCTCCTCCCACTCACACACACACACACTCTCTCTCTCACACACACACCCACCACACCCACACACACACACTTACACCTCCACCCCCATGCACACATTGACCTCGCACATACACACTCACACACACATACTCACACACACACCGATCTCCTCCCACACTTACACACACACTCTCCCTCACACACACAAACCACACACACACACACCACACACACACACTCACACCCCCACCCCCATGCACACACACATTGACCCCACACACACACACTCACACACTCACACACAGACACCGATCCTGCACATGAGAGGACACGTGTAGTATTTGTCTTTTTGGTTTATTTTATTTAATATACTGTTCTATCCATTTTCCTATAAATTCCATAATTTTATTTGGATTTACAGCTTGATTCAGTTGTATCGATACTACATTTTCTTTATCCATTCATTTTTGATGGTTGTTTGGACCCATACCTTGACTACTGTAATTGTGTGGCAGAATATGGGTATTCAGGTTTCTCTGTGGTATGCTGTCTCAGATCTTTTGGGTGTGTATGTAAGTACCCGGGAGAGGCATTTCTGGATCATATGAAAGTATTTATTTATTCATTTTTTGAGGGACATCCAGACTAATTTGTTGCTAAAATTCCTTCCCAAGAGAGACAAAAACAATTGCCATTTTTCCGAAGGTCTCAGCCACAAATCTAGCATCATTCTGCTTGAGTTCACACTGGAGAACCAATATTCCTTACAGAGCATAGGTGAGAGGCTGTGTCTTCCCCAGCAGGCCACACCCGGAAAGCCTTAAACCAGCAGAGTTGAGGGCTTCCCTACCGTCTCAAAGGAGCTAACTCCTCCCATTTATTCTACCATCTCCCGGAGGCTACAGCAATTAAGGCAGAGGTACCTACAACAGGTGGTAGGGAGTGGCTGGACACTCAGGTGAGGTTTTGTGACAGCCCCCATGGCCCCAGGGCTGAAGGAAGCTGGAAAGTTTGGCTGGGACAGGCTTTTGTTAGTGGCACAGCTGAAAGCCCAAGGCTGGAGTTGCTTGGCTGGGAAGACTGTCACTCACAGCAGGATTTACAAAGTGACTGCACAAGTTTCCAATCCCACCCACAGGTTCTCTTTCTCCAAGTCATTGTCAGTGTCCTTGATGGTAGCCATGGTGACTGGGGTGAGAAGCAATTCAGAACACTTAAAATTAGCCTCTAGCCTTTTTTTCTGCCCTTAAGGATGTTAGACACCTTTTCAATAAGTTTTTTTGGCTACTTGTATTTCTTCTTTTGGAAGCAGCATGTCCTATTCACTAGCCCATTGATTGGCTGGAGGATTTGGGGTTTTAGAATTTAATTTCTGCAGGTTTTTTTGTGTATTCTAGGCATTATTCTCCTGAGACTAAGACTAGGTTTTCAAAGCTCATTTCTGTTTGTTAGGCTGCCTCTTCATGCTGTGATTGTTTACTTTGTTGTGCAGAAGCTTTTTAATTTCACACAAATGCAATTCTATCTGTTAATTCTTGGGAATATTTCTTGTGCTATTAGAATCCTTTATAGGGACCCCTCACCTTGTTTTCCATTAAAGTTTTTCTCTTGAGATACAATTTTGTACAGCCTTAAATTTGGTATGTATACAGCTTAGGCTAGCCTTGAACTCCCTATCTTCCTGACACCAGCATTGCATCATAAAGCATTGGCATGGTTTCCTTTAGCTGTCTCAAACCTTACACTAAGGCCTTTGATCTGTTTTGGATCGATCACTGTGTGGGGCAAGACGAAAGAACTTGATTTCACTCACGAGGTCATTCAGGTTTCCAAGCATCATTTGTGGAAGAAGTTCCCTCCCCCCTCCCTTTATCTTTCTTCTTAGCCAGTTTGTTATTGGTGTACAGAAAAGCTGACATTTAAAAGTATTTAAGGTAGGGTCTTAAACTGTGTAGCCCTGGCTTACTTAGAACCCACCATACAGAGTGGGCTGGCCTCCAACACAGAGATCCTCCTTACCTAATTCTTGTGTGCTGGGATTAAAGGTGTGTATCACCATGCTCGGCAAGCTGCTAATGGTTTCTATCCTGCTGCATTGCTGAAATGACTCATTAGATCAGTCGTTCTCTACCTTCCTAATGCTGCAACTCTTTGACACAGTTCCTCATGTTGTGGTGACCCCAACCATGAAATTATTTTGTTGCTACTCCATAACTGTACTTTTGCTACAGTTATGAATTGCAGTATAAATGTCTGGTATGGGACCCCCCCACCCCCAGAGAGATCCCACAGGTTTAGTTTTAAAAAATAGATTTTTCTGTTTCTCTTACAAGCATACTGAGACTGGGCTAACACCGGCGTCACAGCTGACATCCTGTGTTAGCAGTGCCTTCACTGAGCTCCCTCCTATACAATTAGAGATGTGAGTTTCTTCAAGCTACAGATGACATTTGGCTGGAAATCACAGGGCAATCAAGACTCTGACAATAGGGAAAAATTACAAAGCAAAGAAGACAAAGTTTCTTCCATAAAGGGGTAAAGACTGTTATTTCTCTTTTCGCGAGTTTGTGTAGTATTCTACACAAATACTTTTTATAGCTCTCCCTTTTTTATTAGGGCGTCATGGATAACAACGTAAGGCAAGCTTGTGAAGAGTGCTCACCAGAGAAGGACATCATGAGAGGCGAACAAAGCAAGGTAAAAGGAAAAGTAGTAGACACTGCAGACAGCTCCTGTCCATTTTTTTTCTTTTTAAAGGGAGACAGTTTATTTTGGCTTACAGGTCCAGAAGAAGAGTCCATGGTTGAGAGGCAGCCTTGACAGAGAGTAGTCGATCAGGAGGCCACATCTTCAGTCTCACACAGAAAGCAGAGAGAGCAGAGGGGACGTGGAGTGAGGCCGTGGGTTCTCAAAGCCCACCCTCAGTGATGTGCTTCTTTCTCCAATAGCGTAGCCAACTGGAGACCAGTGTTCAAATACCTGAGCCCATGACAGACATTTCCGATTCAAACCACTGCGTTCCGTTCCCTGGCTCCCACAGGCTTACGGGCATATCGTGTTGCAAAGTATACTTAGTCCAACTTTAAAAGTCCCATATTCTTTAACAGCCTATTCGTTTTTAAGTGAGGCACACTTTATGTCTTTGGCATTGTAAGGCTGTTTGACTTTTCAAAAGATCCTTACATGCGTTGTATTGTAAAAGCTTCACACTGACAGTTGTGTTCCTGTTTTATTTCTTAACAAAAAATTAAGTGTTTTCTCACCTCCTTCTTTGATGGGGTTTATACCAGGAAGTGAAGTGAGTATCTATTGAGGCCCCAAGTGGAAACGGAGGCCCAGGTGCTCAGAGCTGTTAGCAAAGCACATTTGGCCTGTTGCAGGATATTTGAACACATTGTGATCCCCAAAGATTGTGAACTGGAAAAAATCTTGTTGTGGGGCAGGTCAGCCTTAGCACACACCTTTAACCCAAGAGCTAATTAAAGTCAACTCTTGGTCAAGAGGTGGCGCAAGCAATCAGCTGACAGGGAGTGAACATAAGTAAAGAAAAAGGCTGGTCTTTGAGTTTAAGGCCATTTAAGACAGCGTGGAGAAGGGCTGGGGATTTAGCTCAGTGGTAGAGCGCTTACCTAGGAAGCACAAGGCCCTGGGTTCGGTCCCCAGCTCCAAAAAAAAAGAACCAAAAAAAAAAAAAAAAAAAAAAAAAAAAAAGACAGCGTGGAGAAGGAGAAGGGACTTTTATCTTCTGGGACTCTGGTAGAGTAGGAAAGTCAGCTGGGTGCTTTCCCTGCCTCCCTGAGCTAGCTCACCCCAGCATCTGGCTCCTGTGTCTTCATTGGCAAAAATCGAAAGGCTGTGAGTTTTGTTTTCTAAAACAACCGGCTACTATTGGAATCATTGCTGATAACAGAAACCAACAAGCAAACGAATAAAAAACAAAAATAAATAACCACCCCCAAAACAAAAATATAACACAGATGACAAACCAAACCAAACCAAACAAGAAGCCTGCCTCAGTATAATCTGTCCCTGATTAGCGTACAATTTAGTCATATAGCTTCAGATAAGTTAGGAGTAGTTAGCTAAGTCCAGAATGTCTGGGCTTCATTCCGTGGTTTACTTAACAAAGATTCCTGCATGTCTGTGGAAGAGATCAGTTTCTTTGTTCATATAACAGAGCTAAGGTATCTCAGTAGGAGTAGAGGATTCATCGGGCTGTAGAACAAGGTGGTAAGTGAATGCACTCTTAATGTGGGCAAATTTGTTCTGACACTGTCCCAAGGCTGCCTAGGCTTAGGGTAAGGGGACTGGCTTTGAATTAATTTAGAAAAAGGAGCTCAAATGTGTTTAATTTTTTCCCAATTCTTTGGTGTTTTTTTAGGGATTACTTCATGAAATTATGAGGGAAAACAGCAAGCTAGACGAGGAGATCAAAAAACTTGAAGCTGAATTGCAGTCGAATGCCAGAGAATTCCAAGTATGGTGATTATTTCATATTTATATACGTTTAACGGGGACATGTGCGTGAGAAGGTGATTTAGTTATGCGGGATTAACTTTAAAGCATTATAAACTCTCACCACCAGTATTTTTTTTTTTTTTTTTTTGTTTTTGTTGTTGAGATCAGACCTGGCTGGTCTTGAACTCATTGTGTAGAACATGCTGGCCTCCAGCTCACAGAGATCTACTGGCCTCTGCTTCCTGTGTACTGGCCTTAATGCAGTGCACCGACATGTCTGGCTTGGGCCACTCACTGTATTGTAATAGCCTCAAATGGAGAACAACCCAAGTGTTCTTCCACAGTAGAACGAACTAATACCTTACTGCGTAGCTATATAAGTAAATTCTATGCCAGAATAGAGCAAACGTTTGTATAGAATTCTCCGCCATAATGAAAACAAATGATTGCATACAACACGAAGGAAGGTGACAGGAGTGACATGGGTACATAAAAGGCAAAGCAGGGCATTCTATATGCTCTCATTGACATAAAGCATGTGCCGAGAAACCTAGTGGCTCACTCTGGAGGCAGATGAGACCCTTGGGAAACCAGGAAGACTTCAGTGCCGCTGTCTATTGTCTGGGTATTAGCTTCATACGATTTCTTCATGCACTATACTTGTTTTTTTTTTAAAAGACTTATTTATATTTATTATATAAGTACACTATAGGTAGACAGGGTATCAGATCTCATTACAGATGGTTGTGAGGCACCATGTGGTTTCTGGGATTTGAACTCAGGACCTTTGGAAGAGCAGTCAGTGCTCTTAACCACTGAGCCATCTCTCCAGCTCACCCACTATACTTGTGATGCATATTTTTTCTTACTACCTATGGAGAGCATGATACAACTTACAAAAAAACCCAACAAAATTAACAAAATTAAAAAAAAAATCCAGAGCCTTGCTTATTGTAGATTACTTTCGGATTAAACATTTAGTCTTCTCACTGGTTGCACATACTGTCTTCTTCTGAGTTGACGAAGCAATTTAAATGAATTTCACAGCTTGAAGAGTTTGCTATAATATGGACGTAGGGACACAGCTTTTAATCCTAGCACTCAGGAACTTGAGTCAGGGAGATCCCTGTGGGAGACTAGCCTAGTCTTCATAGCATGCTCTGGGCTAGCCAGGGCTATACAGTGAGACCTTGTTTCAGAGCAAACAAGTCTGGAATATATTAATTAAGCTTTGTCATTTAAAGTCTCTCCTAAATTTTCCTATGCTTGAATCATCTGTTAAGTGTTTATCCCTATTTCTTCTTGACAAACCATGTTGTTACAACATTGAACCTGTCACTGTCTTTGTTTCTGGGAGATAGGATGTTCTGAGGTTATAAGATGGGTGATCAGGCACAAGACTGTTAGGATTTGGTTACTTGTCTGGCTCTGGCCAAATCAAAAGGCCCTGGGAATCCTACCAGCCTAGTGGACCCACTTTACAGAGGACCCAAAGTAGGATATATTTTTGTCTTTTTCTAATTCTGGAAAATGCTTGGAGTCAGAAGGTTTGAACACTGTGTGTTTCCACATGATTGGTAAACACTGCCTTTCTTCAGGCTTGGAAGAGGGTCTGGAAGTTAGCCTACTCTAACAAGAATCCTATTGATTTTTTTTAAGGTATGGTAAGTTTTAAAAATCATCCAAAGACTCATTGACTTGCAGTTTCTTTCTTATAACACCTTTTATTTCACTGTGTAAAGTAACCATGGTGGATGGATATGTGTACATATAACTCAGTGGTACATTTATGTATGCTTATATGTTTGTTGATGCCAATAATTTTAAACAGGTAAGTATAACCACCCACTTTTATTCTGTGGGTTACAATTCTTGTTGACAGTATTTATGTCATGGTTACATAAGTTTAAATTATGAAAATGGTTAAAGAGTTGATGGGTAGGTTAAATGTGGTAACTTGACCATATCAGCAATCTTAGCACTGGAAAGGCTGAGGTAGGGAGAATCCTGAATTCAGGGATAGCCTGGGCTACATAAATCCCACCCTCCCCCCTAAAAAAAACCCAAACGGTCTTCAGAGATTTGGGGAAAGTTAGAATTTAACTTTGGCAATTTTCGTATCATATATATCATATCAGGATATGATATATTATATCAGGAGTCTTTTTATAAGAGTGAAATTAACTGGATTTTTCCATAAAAATTAAATTACCCATAGTAATAGGGTTCTTCACCCTAAAGGGAACATCTCCATTACCCAATGCAGGTACAAGGTACGTTGCTGAAGAGAGTGGAAAAATGGAAGGGCCAGAAGCTGGGGTATATAAGCAGTAAAAAGCTGTCCTCCGATATGACATGGCCATCATGAACTTAATGGAGATGTAGTTATCTGCCCAAGATTGGGCAGTTAGCAATTCGCCACCAATGGGGGAAGGGCCCTCGAGGCCCCACCCCTCCCTAAGAGTATATTGACTGTTAATCTTTGGTGGGGGTGGGGTGCCATTTCCCTCAGGTGTAGCCCCTGATAAATTGCCTTGCTCGGATAAATGACCCCGCACCCGCGGGTTGGGGATTTAGCTCAGTGGTAGAGCGCTTGCCTAGCAAGCTCAAGGCCCTGGGTTCGGTCCCCAGCTCCGAAAAAAAAAAAAAAAAAAAAAGAAAAAAAATGACCCCGCACCCATGCTCAGACTCAGGGGTCACCATAAGGTGTGAAGGGACAGAGACTTACTGGGTTGAAGAAACGACATCATCAGTAGAGAGGAGTGAAATGAGAGAGGGGAAAAGGGTGACAGTTAGTACACGCCACTGCGTGCGTGTATGGAGCTGAACGAATATGAGAAACCCCGCAGTGTGCACGGCCTGAAGCTTATCTCATTTCCTGTGCTTCTTCTCCGTGAAACTAAACATAGCCTTTAGCAATTTGCTTCTGAGATCGTGCCTTACTGGCACAGTGATGTAAAAGGTACTTATTCCCATAAATGGTGGGCACTTTGGAATTGAACACTGTGTGGTATTGATTGGCCTAAACATTTGTTAGGGAAAGTGAGAGGATTGTATGTTTATGAGTTCATCTATAAGTGACATTAGAGGATCAGTATGTGACTGCTGTACTGAGAAGTTACATGGGACGAAGCAATTACCGTAGATGCTAAGTAAGACCACAGCCGGTAGATATCCCATGAAGCTCTAACGGCAGGGGAGAAGGGATCACTGGGTGACTAGATCGTGCTGTCACTGGAAGACCTTAAGTTGTTTCTTGTTTTGGTTTTAATCAGACACATCTGTTTTAATTAGATTAAAGAGAATGTACCAGAAAGAAAGCTTAAATTCACCTCCGTGGAGAGACCCGGGGATGGAGACCATTTCTCAAATAGCTCCTGTTCATTTCAAGTGAGCTCGCAAATTCTTTATGAGGTACAGAGAGGACAAGCGCTTATCACCTTTGAGAAGGAAGAAGGTATGGCTGATCTTAAAAACATGGTGGTGTCACTTTTGTAAGCATCTTCCAAACCTTCCTTAGATGTTTGCCTCTCACTTTACAATTTGGGTGTTTGCGCGTTCTTCTTGTCCTTGTAGAGTGGCACTGTGGGGCAGATGTGATAGTCTCAATTTACAGAGAAGGAAACCAAGCACTAGGTATGACTAGATGTGGGTATATCACCTATAATATATAATGATATTATATATATGTAATATATAGTATTATGTATATAGTAATGTGGAGTACTGACAATGTTACATGTACAATGATATTAAAGGATACATGTTTTTCACACATTCAAACAGCAATGACTCTGAAAATAAAATATAGGAATTGGGATATCTAGTGTCAGCCTCTTTCTAGTTTATATGTCCAATAATAATAATAAGCATATTAGAAGATTGTAATAATACTGTAAAGAAGTTGAACTTGGCAGGCATAGTGGTGCACAGCTTTAATCATAACACTCAGGAGGCAGGAGCAGGCCTATCTCTGTGAGTTTGAGGCTAGCCTGGGCTACATAGTGAGACCCCGTGTCAAATAAAAAAAATGAGTAAATAAGATGTTAAAAGTATAAAAGTAGCAGATTGTACTTTTCCTGGTGTTCTTTGAGACATTTCATTTCATGCTTGTGCAATTCTATAAACACAGGACAGCAAAAATACTTGTATATTTTTGATTGGCAAGGAAACAGATCCTGAGGTTAAAGTGATTTAGTAAGTGGATTAACTGGTAATTAGCCTAGGAACGAGAGCTTTGGATGGGACCTGATGTTGGTCAAGTTAAAAAAAAAAATGGATCCCTGGAGAGCTTGGCTCCCTTCTGGAGCACAATTTTGGCTTTGAGTGCTAGCTTTGTCCTCTCAGGCAGGCATGCTTTTGCTCTCCGTAAGCCTCATATTTGGATGACAGGCTTTGTGGTCTCCCAACTTCATGAGCAATTTGTTTATGAAGTGAGAAATGTGCACAGAATGCACACAACCAAGCAATATACCCACGTCAGCTGCCATTGCTGCTGCAGTGTGAGGGGTTTTCCAGATAAGGGAACAGAAGTCTAGAGAAGAGCACTGTTGCTGAACTCCAGGGCTGAGAGGGTAGCTCAAAACCTGAGTGCTTCCTACTGGCCGTACACTCCCAAGGGCAGGCCACTGGTATTCTAGTACTGCAAAGCTCCGACATGGGCTCTTGTGCTCCTCTGGGCCCTTTCAGGTCTAGATCCTTAGAAACTGTGATTTTAACCTGTGTCTTCTGGCATCTGGCCCCTCACGCTGGCCTGGAAATAAATGGTAAAAAGAAAGCATATACAAAGTCAAGACAGAAACGAGGGCTCCACCCATTGGTTGATTTTGTTCCCTCTGGAATCCATACCTGAGGGGAAGTTTTGCTGGAAATGGGCAGTCACTGGAATGTTACTGACAGATGTAAGGGATGATAAGGGAGCAGGTTTCTGCATGGCAGTCACTGCATGGCAGTCACCTGGGCTTGCTGGGGTTTGGAGTTGCCTCAGAAGCAGCCTTGAGGCTGCTTGCTCCCTGGATGTGGTTCGAAGTCCCCAAGCCGAAGCAGCTCCAGGGGAACAGAAGTAAACAGGAGTTGCTTTGACAACCATAGTCACTAAAGTTGGGATACCAAGGTCCCCAACTGACTCCGTTGAGTCAGATCACCAGATGTTAGGGGTTTGGGATAACGAGAGGATATCCCAGTGTTACTTCAGTGAGGGTTTCTGTTGTCATTCTGTTGCCATTAGCAAGACAAAAACAAAACATCTAAACTCTAGGCTCATATTGTGGTCCAGTGAGCTTGGATTCCCACCCGACGAGGTTCTCTCTCCTCCACCCTGTTTCTTCCTCAGCCCGCGGTGTGCTCTCTGGTGTCATAAATGCACACTGCATTTATAATGGAGGAGGAAGCAAGCATCTCTTATATTCATGACCAATTAGAAGAAGAGGCTCCTCCTACCAACAGCTGGAGTGTTACATAAAGTTAGAGCACGCAATTAAGAAGACACACCTACCCATACATTGTAAATGAGTACGGTGTTGTTCATAGACAGCATAGTTATATGACAGAGCCTTTCCAGTCTCTGTGGAGAAATGTGAGACCCCTCTGTGATGGGGACCACGGGGCTCTCAATGTTTGTGGAAAAAAGAAAAAGATCAAAGTAATGTTTTTTTCCCCCCTTGGAAAGACAGAGGCTAAAAAGATCATTTTCTTTGTTGCTAGCAATGTATGAGCACGGCAGAATAAAGTAAGATAAAACTGATAATCAAGGTGACGCTGGCCCACAAAAGTATTGATAGCTCACAGAGCAGGGAGGGCATTCTGACTGAGAATTTACTGTATTAGAGGAATTCCCTGGTAGTGCTGTGGAAGGGAAGCATGTGTGGCTGGACCAGAAGGGTAAAGAATCTGCAGAATTATTAGGCTTATGTTATAAAAGGGGAAAAAAAAGGTATATTCATCCTTTAAGATAAATTTAGAAATTGAAAATTTCTATGTTGCCATTTTTGCTTATACACTGTAATGCTGAATTTTCCTATTTTGGTGATAATACTATAACTTGGAAATCCCAAGGTGGGGGGGTATGTTAAAATTTGATCCTTTAAAACTAAAGAAAATGGGGCTAGCAAGCTGCCTCAGCAGGGAAAGGCATTTGCTGCCTGAAGACCTGATTTGCATCCCTAGGACCCACATCCTGGAGGAAGACAACCAACTCCCAAAAGTTGTCCTCTGACCTTCACACAAGTGCCCCCTCCCCCACACAAATGAATGTAATAAAACAAAGTTGAAGAAAATGTAAAAGACAATAACTTGCCCTTCAATAAAAAGCATGGCATTTTCGCAGGCTATCATGAACAAATGCTTCTAAAATTATTTTTCAGTTGCACAGAACGTGATATCGATGGGGACGCATGTCGTGCAGATGGAAGGCACCTCGGTGAAGGTCTCTGCACACCCAGTCCCACTGAGCACAGGTGTCAGATTTCAGGTGAGACCGTCATTACAGCTCTGGCCCTTCCATTGGACACAGGCATTTTTTTTTCCTGACCTGTACTCGTGACTATGAAATGCTTTCCCAGGTTCATGTGGACATTTCTAAAATGAAGATCAATGTTACGGGGATTCCCGATGAACTGTCTGAGGAGCAGACAAGGGACAAGCTGGAGCTGAGCTTCTATAAGTCCAAGAATGGCGGCGGAGAAGTGGAAAGTGTAGACTATGACAGGAAGTCCAGAAGCGCTGTCATCACATTTGTGGTAGCTGGAGGTACGCAAACACCTCGCTGCCCATTGCAGTATTTCTTCCTGGCTGTACATTTGAAATGCATTAGCCCGGTAAATGGGGGAGCTTTCTGTTTTTGAATGCTCTCTAAAAACATTTATTTTCTTAGATTTATTTATTTACTTAATGTCCATGTGTATGTGGGTGGAGGCTTGGGGCCAGCCATGGCACTAGTATGGAGGTCAGGGGAGAGCTGGCACCAATTGGCTCTTTTCTTCTACCATGGGAATCCTGAGGTTTGAACTAAGATCATCAATTTTGGCAGCAAGGACCTTTTTCTGTTGAGCCATCTTGTTGGCCCATCTTGGTGTTTTCTTACTCTTATATATATATATAAAAGCACAGTCCAGGAAACAATTTCCTAAGTGCTCCTGAGCATGTTGCAATTACAAATACAACTGCATGAATTGTAGTACGTGAGATCACATGCCAGGCAGGACAGTGGATGTGTGTATATAGCCCCGCCCCCGTCATCACAATTCCTTCTCATCATAACTCTGACACAGGGGATACATTCATGCCACTGACAGGAGGCAGAGGTCTACAGAAGATAAGTAACATCCCTAAAATCGCACAGTGGGTGTGCAATTTTGGCTGATATGTGGTGCACATCTCTGCTAGTCTCATTAATATAGTTCTATGGCCTTTCCTGAATTTACAAATGATAGAAATCCTGCTACACCACTAAAACATGGACTAATTAGGTCATTTTTTCCCAGTGAACTAGTGTGGCTTTTTAAAATTTTATTTCATTAAATGACTTTTATTCGTCTTTCACACATTACATCCTGACCACAGTTTCCCTTCTGCCCTTCCCTTCTCCCAGTCTCTCCCCCTACCTCTACTTTTCCCCAGGTCAATTCCTCCTCTGGTTCCCTTCAAAACAGAAAAGGACAAGAAAAGGCCTCCCAGGGATATTCCCTGAACCACATGGCCTGACAAGAAACAATACGACTGGGCACAAACCCTCCTATCATAGCTGGACTTAGCAACCCAGTAGACAGCAAAAAAGGGTCCCAAGAGCAGGCAAAGGAATCAGAGACACCCACACCCCTATTTTTGAGAGTCTCACAAGAACATCAAGTCACACAGTCTTAAGGTATATACAGAGGATCTAGCTCAGACCGGTACAGGGCTTGTGTGTCCTTTCCATTTCCTTGTCCCTTTTGAGCCCTTCATAGTTGATCCTGTGGATTGTGTTCTCCAAATGTCCTCCTTGGATTCTATTCTACCATTTTTTTCCTTCCCCAACTTCTGTGGAGTTCCCCTGGCTCAATTTCTTTACTTCTACACTTAATTTTTTTAAAATTCTATGACCCAATATTGAATCATTCAATAGAGAATTGTTCAGTTTTCATGAGTTTGTGGATTTTCTGTTGTTTCTGTGGTTGTTGAAATCCAGCTTTAATCTATAGTGGTCTGGTAGGATGCAGGGGTTATTTAAATTTTAGTATATCTGTTGAGATTTGTTTTTTTACTAAGTATGTGGTCAGTTTAGGAGAAGCTTCTGTGAGGTGTTGAGTGGAAGGTATGTTCTTTTGTGTTTGGGTGAAATGTTCTATAGATATTTGTTAGGTGCATTTAAATCATGTCTGTTAGCTCCAGAATTTTTCTGTTCAGTTTTTGTGTGGATGACCTGTCCATCAGTGAGAATAGGATATTGAAGTCTCTCACTATCAATGTGTGAAGGTTGATGTGTGATTTAAGCTTTAGTAGCATTTTCTTTACAAATGTGGGTGCCCTTGCATTTGGGATATAGATGTTAAGAACTGAAAAGTCATCTTGGTAAATCTTTCCTTTTATGAGTATGACATGTCCTTTTAATTTTGTTTGAAATCTATTTTGTTAGACAGTAGATTGGCCACACTATTTGCATGGAAAACCATTTCCCAACCCTTTACTCTGCGGTAATGTCTATCTTTGATATAGAGGTGTGTTTCTTGTATGCAGTTGGAGAATGAATCCTGTTTTGTATCCATTCTGTTAGTATGTGTCTTTTTATTGGGGACTTGAGTCCATTAATATTAATATTGAGAAATCTCAATAATCAATGATTGTTATTTTGGTGGTGATGGTTTTGTGTGTGTGTGTGTGTGTGTGTGTGTGTGTGTGTGTGTGTACATGCTTCCCTTCTTTTGGTTTTCTTGGTGTGAGATTATTTCCTGTGTGTTTTCTTAGGTATAGTTAACCTCCATGGGTTGGAATTTTCCTTCTGGTGTCTTCTGTAGGCCTGGATTTGTGGATAGGTATTGTTAGAATTTGACTTTATCATGGGATATCTTGTTTTCTTCACGTGGTTGTAAGTTTTGCTGGGTATAATTTGACAGATGTGTCAATTTTTTCAGTGCCTTAGATTCTCTCTTCCATCTCTTGTATTCTTCTGTTGGTGATGCTTCCAACTGTAGTTTCTGTTTGCTCATCCAGATTTTTCCATTTCCTTGATTCCCTCAGTTTGTGTTTTCTTAATGCTTCAATTTCCATTTTTAAGGTCTTGAAAAATTTTATTCAGTTTGTTCATCTGTTTGTTTGTTTTTCTTGGCTTTCTTTAAGGACTCTATTTGTTTCCTTCGATAGTCTGTGTTTTCCTGGCTTTCTCAGAGGCATTTATCCATTTCCTTCAGTTTGTGATTTCCTGGATTTCTTTAAGGGATTTATGGGTTTCTTCTTTAAGGGCCTCTGTCATCTTCATAAAGTTGGTTTTAAGGCCTTTTCTTGTGCCTTGGTTATGTTGAAATATTCAGGCTTGCTGTATGGGAATGATTGGGCTCTGGTGGTGCCATTTTACTCTGGCTGTTGTTGATCGTGTTATGCTAGCCTCTAGGCATCTGGGTTTGAAGCAATTATAGATTTAGGTGTTGATTTCTGAGTTTGTCTTTGTTGGATGGAAGTTTTTTGTGTGGCAGTAGACTATGCTAAGAAGCTTGGTAAGGTTGAGTGGGTTCAGAGATTCCAGCACCCAAGTACTGGCCTGAGACAGTAGGTGACTCCCTGCCTAGATTCTTGGCCCAGAACACATGACTCCCCACATCAGTCATGTGGCCCAGAACAGTGTTCTCCGTGCTAATGGGGTGGTAGACTCTGAGGGTTTAACCAATAAGCTTCCCTTCCTGGACATTCCTTCCTGCAAAAGGTATTTTCATGTTGAACAATCATTAAATTGTTTGAAACCAAGGGCCGCTGTGGGGAGCAGGAGCAAGCCTTTGTCTACAGAGTTGCAGTGTCTAAATGTCCTGTAGAAGACCCCTCCCAGACAATTGTTACTAAGCTAAGGATAATTACTGATGAACTAAGCCTGAGTTCCTCATCCCTGTAGCCTGGGGTTCCTCAGCCAGCGGACTCAACCCGGTTTCCAACTCCCTGAGACCCAGCAATATCTGAATGTCCAGGAGTATGGGAGCCCCTGGCCTTGGGCTTCAGGCCCGTGGACCTCCCAACGACCCAACATTCCAACGCCTCTGTGCAGTTTCCAGTGGCGACTGAACCCCTGGGACACAGGGAATCCCGACTTTGGCCTCCCACATCTTACGCTGTGTTTTTCCACCTCATGTGCGGTATATTGGCGCAGGGTAAACGCAGTAAATGAAATCTCTGCGTTTCATCTGCGCACCAGCATCCTGCACTCCAGTGTCGGGGCAAAGGGGAAACCACACTCTTGGTTTCTCTTTCCTCTCTGGTCTTCTGGCTTGAGTGGCCTGGGGTTCTGGTGGCCAGTGAGTTCCTGGTTCAGTAAGGTGCCTCTGCTGCGGTTCTGAGTGCCAGCATGGCCTCAAGTAGAGTAGGAGGCTTCAGCTGGAGTTGGGAGGTTGGGCAGGCCATGTATAAGTGTTGAGAGTTTTTGGGAGGGGCCTTATCTGGGGTTCTAGAATGGCCTCCGGTAGAGCAGGGCAAAAGAAATATGTGTTTTAAAAAAGAAATTGTAACGATGACAGTGAAGTATTAAGTAGTATCTTCTCAAGATTCCCTTACCTCTGGTATATAAGTAGTTCTGGTTAGTAGCAGATGTTTCCAGATCTTTCTATGGGCAAATGCAAGCCCACCCCTATGCATTTTTTGGACCTGAGTAATGCTTATGAATTCTCCATGGGTGTGTCATAGTGAGAAAGTGTCAATCTGTACGTTTAATTTGTCTGATTGATGTTAGTTGCTCCATCCCTTATATTTAGAAACAACCAGGAGAAACTCAGCTATAAATCACAATGTAATTTGACACCCTGTGAGCTTGGAAACACATGTTATTCTCTGCTCTGAGGAGTCCTTCCCAGAGGTGGTGTCCAGCCAATGTAAACAGTTTTAGGTAATTCTGGAAGAGTGTAAAGTTTTCTGAAGGTAGATATTCTGGTCACTTCATAAGTAGTGTCTTATGGCTTTACTGTAAGCAGGTTGGTGCTGTAACCAGTTGTAACCAATTCCTCAGGATGCCAAAGCTGCACCTGTCACAACCAGTGTAGTTGGGACTGAGGCAGGCCTGTTCACGTGAGGCTCTTCCCTCCTTCCTCCCCCCTTCCTCATTCCCCTTCTTTCCTCCCCCCTTCCTTCTTCCCCCTCCCTCCTCTGTTCCTGTCTCCCCTTACCACTTGAAGCACTTTAATTGTAATATTTAGGGGTCTCGGGATGGCTCAGCTGGTGAGTCTGCTGTCAGGCCTGTCAACCTGTGATCAACATCTGGAAAACGCAGGGTAGATGGAGAGAACCAATTCCCACCTGCTGTTCTCTGACTTCTGGTCCACCATGGCATGCCTACACACATGCACATACAAGCGCACACAAAGTTAATTGAAAAACATGTGTACAGTTTAGTGGCATTGAGCAAAAGCATTCTCAATAGTGTGCAGGTAGCACCTTATCCATTCCCAGAGTGCTTTATCATCTAAAGTAGAAACTCTTCCCATCAAGCAACTATTCCTTTCCACTTCCTCTTTCAGTCTCTGGTATTCCCCGCCCCCCACCCCCGTCCTGTAGTTTGTCTCTACAAATTCTCCTGTTCTAAGTTCTTCCCAAAATGGATTCATGCAATATTTGTCCCTTTTATATTTTCCTGTTCAAGACAGAGTGTCCAGCTTCCTTATTGTGTAGTATTGTATTTTTCAAAATTATTACTGTGAAGTCCTCAATATGGACTATAGAGTTTCTCAGAAATGAACTGCTCACCTCACTGGTTATTTTGATAGTATTCCTTTGGAGGGAAGTTTTAACTGTGATTAAAAATGTTTATGATATAAAAGAAAAACACCCTCTTTTTTTTGCTAACTTTCAGTTGCTGACAAGATTTTGAAAAAGAAAACCTATCCTCTCTACATGAATCAGAAGTGGTATAACGTGACTGTTTCCCCATTTATAGAAAGACGCTTGGAAAAGTACCAGGTAGGGTGTCTCCCCTCCTGCACCTTGGTAGGGCAGAACTGCATCTCACTCCACACAGACCGTAGAGTGGACAGTGTGTGATGTGCATCTTGTCACTGAGGGCTACCAAAGCAGTTTCCTCACTTCAGTGTTGCTTGGTTGGTTCAGAGCGAGTTTGCATTTATGAACAATATATTAGTGCAAGGCTGTGCCTTATTTTAAAAATTATGCCGGGCTTGGCGGTGTGTTCCTGGAATCCCAGCCATTCAGGAGGCTGAGGTAGGAGGATCTCAAGTTCAATGCCAACTTGGGCTAAATTAAAGAATTCAAAGATGACCTGGGCAACCTTAAGATCCTGTCTCAAAATAGGAAGTAGAAAAGGTCGGTTGGGCTATAGCTCAGCAGTAGCGTACCTTCCTGGCGTGTGCAAGCCCCTAGCCTTTATCCCAGTATGAAAACAACAGAGACTCCCACACCATCAGAACCCCTGAGGTCAGTCGGATGATATGATTGGTCCTTATCTTATAAACAGAGGCCTACCTAGCAATATTTTCTCATATATCTATTACTCACTGGGCTTCAGACAATATTTTGCTTAATGTCACTCAGCTTCCTTTTATTCTAAACCTGTACTACCTACCTACTTTGTCTACCCACTTTCTGAAAACTATAACACATAACTCTCCCCCCCCACACACACATTTTGGGGGGAGTCTTGAACACTGAATCCAGGCCTTCATGTAAGCACTTTTTTTTTTGTAACCACTCTACCATTTCCCCATCATTCACAGTTTTTTGAGTCAGGTGAGTCTCAAACTCACCATCCTATTGCCTCAGCTTCCAGAGTTCAGGCATGTGTCACCCCACCTGCTGAAAACCCATATCCTAGTCTGTGTTTTTAAATCCTCCAGCATTCATCGGGTCCTTGGTATTACCAATCAGTCACACCTCCGACTGCCCGTGGACTGCTCTTTCTGTCCTGTGAGATGCTCCCCTCCCTTTATTTTCATAGTGCCTCAGAGTCATCTTTCTCAAACTCAAGTCTCCTTCGGGCATTCTCTTGCTTGAACATGTCCCTTCAGTTCCCATAATAATTCACCTCTTTCAGAAGCTGATTTTTCTTCCTTAGGTGTTTTCAGCTGTGTCCAAGAAGACAGTACTTCTGACTGGATTAGACGGCATTCGTGTAGATGAGGAGACTGGGGAAGACTTACTCAACATCCACTTCCAACGGAAGAATAACGGAGGGGGAGAAGTGGAGGTGGTCAAGTGTTCTCTAGATCAGTCCTTCATAGCATGTTTCGAAGAAGAGGCCAGAGGAACCACATGAAACTTACAGCTCTGAGCCCAAATCATTGTCAACATTTATGAAATATTGTTTTCCTTAACAATATTTTTCATTTGCCAGTGTCTTCTTATTCTCGGATGCAAAATCTACTCCTAAGCCTTAAAATTCTTCTTTGTTTGCTCTACTGTGGATTTAGAAACACCAGAGTGGCCTGCGTGGGAGGAGTTTGTTTCCTAATCTCTATGGCTGAACTCTTTGACTCTCAGGAAACACTCAGCGGTGGGTGCCCTTTGCCCCTGCTCTCTGTCTCTGTCGTAATCATATGAGCCAATTCCATTTTGGGCCCTTGCTCAGAAATATGTAGATCTGATGCATAATGTCTTCCAAAATAAATCCAGTTCAATTTAGCAGTCTTTGGATTTAGTAGGACTTAACCAGATTCAAAAGGCTGTCCCACTTTGCCTCTCAAAACTCCACAACTCCCAGGTTCTTTGGTTTTGTTAGAAAAAGGACATCTGCCTCCCCACCATTACAAACTTAGACTAGAGCCAGGTGGCTGTTTTCTACTTTACTCAGAGCAGCTGCTGACTCCCCAAACACCCCGTAAGGCCGGCATTTCCCTTTTTTTACATCTTTCCTGTTTTCCTCCTCCTCTCCCTCCTCTTCCTCCTCCTCCTCCTCCCCTTCCTCCTCCTTTCTCCTTCTCCTCCTCCTCTTCCTTCTCCTCTTCCTCCTCTTCCTCTTCCTCCTCCTCTTTCTATTCCTCCTCCTCTTCCTCCTCCTCCCCTTCCCCTCTCCCTCCTCCTTCTTCTTCTCCCCACCCCTTCCCCTTCCCCTTCCCCTTCCTTCCTTCCTTCCTTCCTTCCTTCCTTCCTTCCTTCCTTCCTTTCTTCCTTCCTTCCTTCCTTTTTGGAAACAGGGTCTCATTGGGTATCCCAAGCTGCCCTTGACCTCCTGATCTCCTACCTCAACCCATGGAATACAGATATTGCCACCATGCCTGGCTTCTTTTACATTTTCATTAGGAAGACTCAGCATCAGAGATTGAAAGTTTTGGAATGTATCCCCTGGGGATGCCAGGGGCTGTGGAATGCCTGGAGTCAAAACTCAGCACTTGCCTTCTTGCAGCTTCTTTAGTGGGAGAATGTGCAGAAACCTTAATGATAAAATTAAAGCTCCCCCAGAGAGAAAGTGAAATTCTTTTTGCCAAGGAATCTTTGGCAGGTTTTATTCTGACGCATTTCATGACCTGGGAGTAAGATGACATTCAAGTCAGGCATGGTGGTGCATACCTTTACTCCTCACTCATTGTATGGTTGGTTTTGCAAGTCCATTGATAGCATGTTTTCTTTATAAAATTGTTAAAGCTTAGGTGAAGCTCGATCCATGTATTTTCCCCCAGTACTTGTGGCGTCATTGTTTCCTAAGCCCTGGCCAAATCCAATGTCATGAAGTCTTCCTTGTATGTTTCCAACTTAGTGCTTACATGTAGGTCTTTCCATTAGCTTGGGTTAACTCTGTTGATTTTCATGTATGCTTTTAGGCAAAGGTCTACCTTACCTTCACTTGGGGGCAGATTGCTGGCTGAATTAGTGCCTACACTAAGTCAAACCCTCAGACCCTTCATTACTTTGTAAGTAGATATACTATGTCTTAAAGCCATTTATTTCCCCATTGAATAGTCTTGGTACTCTTCTTTTTTTTTTTTTTTTTTTTTTTTTTTTTTTTTTTTATTAACTTGAGTATTTCTTATATACATTTCGAGTGTTATTCCCTTTCCCGGTTTCCGGGCAAACATCCCCCTCCCCCCTCCCCTTCCTTATGGGTGTTCCCCTCCCAACCCTCCCCCCATTGCCGCCCTCCCCCCATAGACTAGTTCACTGGGGGTTCAGTCCTAGCAGGACCCAGGGCTTCCCCTTCCACTGGTGCTCTTACTAGGATATTCATTGCTACCTATGGGGTCAGAGTCCAGGGTCAGTCCATGTACAGTCTTTAGGTAGTGGCTTAGTCCCTGGAAGCTCTGGTTGCTTGGCATTGTTGTACTTTTGGGGTCTCGAGCCCCTTCAAGCTCTTCCAGTTCTTTCTCTGATTCCTTCAATAGGGGACCTATTCTCAGTTCAGTGGTTTGCTGCTGGCATTCACCTCTATATTTGCTGTATTCTGGCTGTGTCTCTCAGGAGCGATCTACATCCGGCTCCTGTCGGTCTGCACTTCTTTGCTTCATCCATCTTGTCTAATTGGGTGGCTGTATATGTATGGGCCACATGTGGGGCAGGCTCTGAATGGGTGTTCCTTCAGTCTCTGTTTTAATCTTTGCCTCTCCCTTCCCTGCCAAGGGTATTCTTTTTCCTCATTTAAAGAAGGAGTGAAGCATTCACATTTTGATCATCCGTCTTGAGTTTCGTTTGTTCTAGGGATCTAGGGTAATTCAAGCATTTGGGCTAATAGCCACTTATCAATGAGTGCATACCATGTATGTCTTTCTGTGACTGGGTTAGCTCACTCAGGATGATATTTTCCAGTTCCAACCATTTGCCTACGAATTTCATAAACTCGTTGTTTTTGATAGCTGAGTAATATTCCATTGTGTAGATGTACCACATTTTCTGTATCCATTCCTCTGTTGAAGGGCATCTGGGTTCTTTCCAGCTTCTGGCTATTATAAATAAGGCTGCGATGAACATAGTGGAGCACGTGTCTCTTTTATATGTTGAGGCATCTTTTGGGTATATGCCCAAGAGAGGTATAGCTGGATCATCAGGCAGTTCAATGTCCAATTTTCTGAGGAACCTCCAGACTGATTTCCAGAATGGTTTTACCAGTCTGCAATCCCACCAACAATGGAGGAGTGTTCCTCTTTCTCCACATCCTCGCCAGCATCTGCTGTCACCTGAGTTTTTGATCTTAGCCATTCTCACTGGTGTGAGGTGAAATCTCAGGGTTGTTTTGATTTGCATTTCCCTTATGACTAAAGATGTTGAACATTTCTTTAGGTGTTTCTCAGCCATTCGGCATTCCTCAGCTGTGAATTCTTTGTTTAGCTCTGAACCCCATTTTTTAATAGGGTTATTTGTTTCCCTGCGGTCTAACTTCTTGAGTTCTTTGTATATTTTGGATATAAGGCCTCTATCTGTTGTAGGATTGGTAAAGATCTTTTCCCAATCTGTTGGTTGCCGTTTTGTCCTAACCACAGTGTCCTTTGCCTTACAGAAGCTTTGCAGTTTTATGAGATCCCATTTGTCGATTCTTGATCTTAGAGCATAAGCCATTGGTGTTTTGTTCAGGAAATTTTTTCCAGTGCCCATGTGTTCCAGATGCTTCCCTAGTTTTTCTTCTATTAGTTTGAGTGTGTCTGGTTTGATGTGGAGGTCCTTGATCCACTTGGACTTAAGCTTTGTACAGGGTGATAAGCATGGATCGATCTGCATTCTTCTACATGTTGCCCTCCAGTTGAACCAGCACCATTTGCTGAAAATACTATCTTTTTTCCATTGGATGGTTTTGGCTCCTTTGTCAAAAATCAAGTGACCATAGGTGTGTGGGTTCATTTCTGGGTCTTCAATTCTATTCCATTGGTCTATCTGTCTGTCTCTGTACCAATACCATGCAGTTTTTATCACTATTGCTCTGTAATACTGCTTGAGTTCAGGGATAGTGATTCCCCCTGAAGTCCTTTTATTGTTGAGGATAGCTTTAGCTATCCTGGGTTTTTTGTTATTCCAGATGAATTTGCAAATTGTTCTGTCTAACTCTTTGAAGAATTGGATTGGTATTTTGATGGGGATTGCATTGAATCTGTAGATTGCTTTTGGTAAAATGGCCATTTTTACCATATTAATCCTGCCAATCCATGAGCATGGGAGATCTTTCCATCTTCTGAGGTGGTACTCTTCTTGATAATTATTGGACCACATAGTTTATTGGATGATGCCCATAGATAGGGTTTTGCTATAAGGGTTTGTCTCTTGAAGAAGAGGCCCACGATCTTCAAGGCATGGGCACAGGGGAGCTGATGATATGGCTTTAAGTTTGTAACGGTGGGGAAGCGGATGTCCTTTTTCTAACAAAACCAAAGAAGAAAGATAGTTAATAAAATAGGTTGAATTTGGCCAAGTGTTGTGCTATATACCATCGTTCCAGCCCTTGGGAACTGAGGCAGAAACAGGAATGGTCTGAGCTCAAAGCCAGAGTGGGCTGTGTAGTCTTTTTTTTTTTCTTTTCTTTTCTTTAGAGCTGGGGACTGAACCCAGGGCCTTGCGCTTGCTAGGCAAGTGCTCTACCACTGAGCTAAATCCCCAACCCCGAGGGCTGTGTAGTCTTAAAGGGTATCTGTGGTAGCTTTGCCTTTCTTCTGTTTTGTTCCACTGGGCTCACAGTAGAGTTGACAATGCTACACATTGGCAATGGGAGATCCTTTTTATTTTTATCCACTCTACCAATTAAATGCTTGTCTTTCCTGGAAACATTCCCTCGCATATCCAGAAAGGGTGATTTACCGGTTTCCTGCTCATCCTTTAGCCCAGGGTAACAAGTCAACATTCCATCACTGTAGTAGCTTTCTGTCAGGGAGAAAACACCTGAGAGAATGACCTTTAAATGGGGACAGAGTGCTT